>NW_022279678.1:0-91152 GCF_009193385.2 Nasonia vitripennis
CATACGATCCACGCTGAGGAAAAGATGTCGCTCCTAAACTCAAAAAGTATTAGGGTCCACGACAAGATGGCGGCCACAGTTAAGGCATTTTTTTGGCAGAATGCGAGTGCTAAAGTATGGACTGGCTTACAAACATCTCTCACGCCAGTTGTAACTACAATTTTATAGTTGACTCCTCGCTAAATGCGAGTAGCTTTTATAAAAATAATATGTACAAGATCCACGCATTCTGAGCATTTTTGGCAGAATGCGAGGGTCGAAAGTCTAGACTTTGGCTTAGAAACATCTCTCACGCCAGTTGTAACACAATTTTTATAGTTGACTCCTAGTTATATATACAAGTTGCTTTTATAAAAATAATACACATACGATCCACGCTGAGAAAAGATGTCGCTCCTTAAACTCAAAAGTATTAGGGTCCACGACAAGATGGCGCCACAGTAAGCATTTTTTGGCAGAATGCGAGTGTCTAAAGTATGGACTGGCTTACAAACATCTCTCACGCCAGTTGTAACTACAATTTTATAGTTGACTCCTCGCTAAATGCGAGTAGCTTTTATAAAAATAATATGTACAAGATCCACGCATTCTGAGGCATTTTTTGGCAGAATGCGAGGTCGAAAGTCTAGACTTTGGCTTACTGGCATCTCTCACGCCAGTTGTAACTACAAGTTATAGTTGACTCCTAGCTAAATGCAAGTAGTTTATAAAAAATAATATGTACAAGATCCACGCATTCTGAGGCATTTTTCGTCAGAATGCGAGTGTCTAAAGTCTAGACTTTGGCTTACAAAAATCTCTCACGCCAGTTGTAACTACAATTTTATAGTTGACTCCTCGCTAAATGCGAGAGTAGCTTTTAAAAAAATAATATGTACAAGATCCACGCATTCTGAGGCATTTTTTGGCAGAATGCGAGGGTCGAAAGTCTAGACTTTTGCTTAGAAACATCTCTCACGCCAGTTGTAACACAATTTTATAGTTGACTCCTAGTTATATACAAGATGCTTTTATAAAAATAATAAACATACGATCCACGCTGAGGAAAGATGTCGCTCCTTAAACTCAAAAGTATTAGGGTCCACGACAAGATGGCGGCCACAGTAAGGCATTTTTTTTGGCAGAATGCGAGTGTCTAAAGTATGGACTTGCTTACAAACATCTCTCACGCCAGTTGTAACTACAATTTTATAGTTGACTCCTAGTTATATACAAGTTGCTTTTTATAAAAATAAATACACAACGATCCACGCTGAGGAAAAGATGTCGCTCCTTAAACTCAAAAGTATTAGGGTCCACGACAAGATGGCGGCCACAGTAAGGCATTTTTGGCAGAATGCGAGTGTCTAAAGTCTAGACTTTGGCTTACAGAAAATCTCTCACGCCAGTTGTAACTACAATTTTATAGTTGACTCCTCGCTAAATACAAGTAGCTTTTATTAAAAATAATACACATACGATCCACGCTGAGGAAAAGATGTCGCTCCTTAAACTCAAAAGTATTAGGGTCCACGACAAGATGGCGGCCACAGTAGGCATTTTTTGGCAGAATGCGAGTGTCTAAGTATGGACTGGCTTACAAAAATCTCTCACGCCAGTTGTAACTACAATTTTATAGTTGACTCCTCGCTAAATGCGAGTAGCTTTTATAAAAATAATATGTACAAGATCCACGCATTCTGAGACATTTTTCGTCAGAATGCGAGTGTCTAAAGTCTAGACTTTGGCTTACAAAAATCTCTCACGCCAGTTGTAACTACAATTCTATAGTTGACTCCTCGCTAAATGCGAGTAGCTTTTATAAAAATAATATGTACAAGATCCACGCATTCTGAGGCATTTTTTGGCAGAATGCGAGGTTCGAAAGTCTAGACTTTGGCTTAGAAACATCTCTCACGCCAGTTGTAACCACAATTTATAGTTGACTCCTAGTTATATACAAGTTGCTTTTATAAAAATAATACACATACGATCCACGCTGAGGAAAGATGTCGCTCCTAAACTCAAAAGTATTAGGGTCCACGACAAGATGGCGGCCACAGTAAGGCATTTTTTGGCAGAATGCGAGTGTCTAAAGTATGGACTTTGGCTTACAAAATCTCTCACGCCAGTTGTAACTACAATTTTATAGTTGACTCCTAGTTATATACAAGTTGCTTTTATAAAAATAATACACATACGATCTATAGTTGACTCCTAGCTATATGCAAGTAGCTTTTATAAAAATAATATGTACAAGATCCACGCATTCTGAGGCATTTTTCGGCAGAATGCGAGGGTCGATAGTCTAGACTTTGGCTTACTGGCTTCTCTCACGCCAGTTGTAACTACAATTTTATAGTTGACTCCTAGCTATATACAAGTTGCTTTTATAAAAAAATACACATACGATCCACGCTGAGGAAAAGATGTCGCTCCTTAAACTCAAAAGTATTAGGGTCCACGACAAGATATCGGCCACAGTAAGGCATTTTTTGGCAGAATGCGAGTGTCTAAAGTATAGACTTTGGCTTACAAAAATCTCTCACGCCAGTTGTAACTACAATTTTATAGTTGACTCCTAGTTATATACAAGTTGCTTTTATAAAAATAATACACATACGATCCACGCTGAGGAAAAGATGTCGCTCCTTAAACTCAAAAGTATTAGGGTCCACGACAAGATGGCGGCCACAGTAAGGCATTTTTTGGCAGAATGCGAGTGTCTAAAGTCTAGACTTTGGCTTACAAAAATCTCTCACGCCAGTTGTAACTACAATTTTATAGTTGACTCCTCGCTAAATGCAAGTAGCTTTTATAAAAATAATACACATACGATCCACGCTGAGGAAAAGATGTCGCTCCTTAAACTCAAAAGTATTAGGGTCCACGACAAGATGGCGGCCACAGTAAGGCATTTTTTGGCAGAATGCGAGTGTCTAAAGTATGGACTGGCTTACAAACATCTCTCACGCCAGTTGTAACTACAATTTTATAGTTGACTCCTCGCTAAATGCGAGTAGCTTTTATAAAATAAAATATGTACAAGATCCACGCATTCTGAGGCATTTTTTGGCAGAATGCGAGTGTCTAAAGTCTAGACTTTGGCTTACAAAAATCTCTCACGCCAGTTGTAACTACAATTCTATAGTTGACTCCTCGCTAAATGCGAGTAGCTTTTATAAAAATAATATGTACAAGATCCACGCATTCTGAGGCATTTTTTGGCAGAATGCGAGGGTCGAAAGTCTAGACTTTGGCTTAGAAACATCTCTCACGCCAGTTGTAACCACAATTTTATAGTTGACTCCTAGTTATATACAAGATGCTTTTATAAAAATAATAAACATACGATCCACGCTGAGGAAAAGATGTCGCTCCTTAAACTCAAAAGTATTAGGGTCCACGACAAGATGGCGGCCACAGTAAGGCATTTTTTGGCAGAATGCGAGTGGCTAAAGTATGGACTGGCTTACAAACATCTCTCACGCCAGTTGTAACTACAATTTTATAGTTGACTCCTCGCTAAATGCGAGTAGCTTTTATAAAAATAATATGTACAAGATCCACGCATTCTGAGGCATTTTTTGGCAGAATGCGAGGGTCGAAAGTCTAGACTTTGGCTTAGAAACATCTCTCACGCCAGTTGTAACCACAATTTTATAGTTGACTCCTAGTTATATACAAGTTGCTTTTATAAAAATAATACACATACGATCCACGCTGAGGAAAAGATGTCGCTCCTTAAACTCAAAAGTATTAGGGTCCACGACAAGATGGCGGCCACAGTAAGGCATTTTTTGGCAGAATGCGAGTGTCTAAAGTATGGACTGGCTTACAAACATCTCTCACGCCAGTTGTAACTACAATTTTATAGTTGACTCCTCGCTAAATGCGAGTAGCTTTTATAAAAATAATATGTACAAGATCCACGCATTCTGAGGCATTTTTTGGCAGAATGCGAGGTTCGAAAGTCTAGACTTTGGCTTACTGGCATCTCTCACGCCAGTTGTAACTACAAGTTTATAGTTGACTCCTAGCTAAATGCAAGTAGCTTTTATAAAAATAATATGTACAAGATCCACGCATTCTGAGACATTTTTCGTCAGAATGCGAGTGTCTAAAGTCTAGACTTTGGCTTACAAAAATCTCTCACGCCAGTTGTAACTACAATTTTATAGTTGACTCCTCGCTAAATGCGAGTAGCTTTTATAAAAATAATATGTACAAGATCCACGCATTCTGAGGCATTTTTTGGCAGAATGCGAGGGTCGAAAGTCTAGACTTTGGCTTAGAAACATCTCTCACGCCAGTTGTAACCACAATTTTATAGTTGACTCCTAGTTATATACAAGATGCTTTTATAAAAATAATAAACATACGATCCACGCTGAGGAAAAGATGTCGCTCCTTAAACTCAAAAGTATTAGGGTCCACGACAAGATGGCGGCCACAGTAAGGCATTTTTTGGCAGAATGCGAGTGTCTAAAGTATGGACTGGCTTACAAACATCTCTCACGCCAGTTGTAACTACAATTTTATAGTTGACTCCTCGCTAAATGCGAGTAGCTTTTATAAAAATAATATGTACAAGATCCACGCATTCTGAGGCATTTTTTGGCAGAATGCGAGGGTCGAAAGTCTAGACTTTGGCTTACTGGCATCTCTCACGCCAGTTGTAACTACAAGTTTATAGTTGACTCCTCGCTAAATGCAAGTAGCTTTTATAAAAATAATATGTACAAGATCCACGCATTCTGAGGCATTTTTTGGCAGAATGCGAGTGTCTAAAGTCTAGACTTTGGCTTACAAAAATCTCTCACGCCAGTTGTAACTACAATTCTATAGTTGACTCCTCGCTAAATGCGAGTAGCTTTTATAAAAATAATATGTACAAGATCCACGCATTCTGAGGCATTTTTTGGCAGAATGCGAGTGTCTAAAGTATGGACTGGCTTACAAACATCTCTCACGCCAGTTGTAACTACAATTTTATAGTTGACTCCTCGCTAAATGCAAGTAGCTTTTATAAAAATAATATGTACAAGATCCACGCATTCTGAGACATTTTTCGGCAGAATGCGAGTGTCGAAAGTCTAGACTTTGGCTTAGAAACATCTCTCACGCCAGTTGTAACCACAATTTTATAGTTGACTCCTAGTTATATACAAGTTGCTTTTATAAAAATAATACACATACGATCCACGCTGAGGAAAAGATGTCGCTCCTTAAACTCAAAAGTATTAGGGTCCACGACAAGATGGCGGCCACAGTAAGGCATTTTTTGGCAGAATGCGAGTGTCTAAAGTCTAGACTTTGGCTTACAAAAATCTCTCACGCCAGTTGTAACTACAATTTTATAGTTGACTCCTAGTTATATACAAGTTGCTTTTATAAAAATAATACACATACGATCTATAGTTGACTCCTAGCTATATGCAAGTAGCTTTTATAAAAATAATATGTACAAGATCCACGCATTCTGAGGCATTTTTTGGCAGAATGCGAGGGTCGATAGTCTAGATTTTGGCTTACTGGCTTCTCTCACGCCAGTTGTAACTACAATTTATAGTTGACTCCTAGCTATATACAAGTTGCTTTTATAAAAATAATACACATACGATCCACGCTGAGGAAAAGATGTCGCTCCTTAAACTCAAAAGTATTAGGGTCCACGACAAGATATCGGCCACAGTAAGGCATTTTTTGGCAGAATGCGAGTGTCTAAAGTATAGACTTTGGTACAAAAATCTCTCACGCCAGTTGTAACTACAATTTATAGTTGACTCCTAGTTATATACAAGTTGCTTTTATAAAAATAATACACATACGATCCACGCTGAGGAAAAGATGTCGCTCCTTAAACTCAAAAGTATTAGGGTCCACGACAAGATGGCGGCCACAGTAAGGCATTTTTTGGCAGAATGCGAGTGGCTAAGTATGGACTGGCTTACAAACATCTCTCACGCCAGTTGTAACTACAATTTTATAGTTGACTCCTCGCTAAATGCGAGTAGCTTTATAAAAATAATATGTACAAGATCCATGCATTCTGAGGCATTTTTTGGCAGAATGCGAGGGTCGAAAAGTCTAGACTTTGGCTTAGAAACATCTCTCACGCCAGTTGTAACCACAATTTTATAGTTGACTCCTAGTTATATACAAGTTGCTTTTATAAAAATAATACACATACGATCCACGCTGAGGAAAAGATGTCGCTCCTTAAACTCAAAAGTATTAGGGTCCACGACAAGATGGCGGCCACAGTAAGGCATTTTTTGGCAGAATGCGAGTGTCTAAAGTATGGACTGGCTTACAAACATCTCTCACGCCAGTTGTAACTACAATTTTATAGTTGACTCCTCGCTAAATGCGAGTAGCTTTTATAAAAATAATATGTACAAGATCCACGCATTCTGAGGCATTTTTTGGCAGAATGCGAGGTTCGAAAGTCTAGACTTTGGCTTACTGGCATCTCTCACGCCAGTTGTAACTACAAGTTTATAGTTGACTCCTAGCTAAATGCAAGTAGCTTTTATAAAAATAATATGTACAAGATCCACGCATTCTGAGACATTTTTCGTCAGAATGCGAGTGTCTAAAGTCTAGACTTTGGCTTACAAAAATCTCTCACGCCAGTTGTAACTACAATTCTATAGTTGACTCCTCGCTAAATGCGAGTAGCTTTTATAAAAATAATATGTACAAGATCCACGCATTCTGAGGCATTTTTTGGCAGATTGCGAGGGTCGAAAGTCTAGACTTTGGCTTAGAAACATCTCTCACGCCAGTTGTAACCACAATTTTATAGTTGACTCCTAGTTATATACAAGATGCTTTTATAAAAATAATAAACATACGATCCACGCTGAGGAAAAGATGTCGCTCCTTAAACTCAAAGTATTAGGGTCCACGACAAGATGGCGGCCACAGTAAGGCATTTTTTGGCAGAATGCGAGTGGCTAAAGTATGGACTGGCTTACAAACATCTCTCACGCCAGTTGTAACTACAATTTTATAGTTGACTCCTCGCTAAATGCGAGTAGCTTTTATAAAAATAATATGTACAGATCCATGCATTCTGAGGCATTTTTGGCAGAATGCGAGGGTCGAAAGTCTAGACTTTGGCTTACCATCTCTCACGCCAGTTGTAACTACAAGTTTATAGTTGACTCCTCGCTAAATGCAAGTAGCTTTTATAAAAATAATATGTACAAGATCCACGCATTCTGAGGCATTTTTTTGGCAGAAATGCAGAGTGTCTAAAGTCTAGACTTTGCTTACAAAAAATCCTCACGCCAGTTGTAACTACAATTCTATAGTTGACTCCTCGCTAATGCGAGTAGCTTTTATAAAAATAATATGTACAAGATCCACGCATTCTGAGGCATTTTTTGGCAGAATGCGAGTGTCTAAAGTATGGACTGGCTTACAAACATCTCTCACGCCAGTTGTAACCACAATTTTATAGTTGACTCCTCGCTAAATGCGAGTAGCTTTTATAATAATAATATGTACAAGATCCACGCATTCTGAGACATTTTTCGTCAGAATGCGAGTTCTAAAGTCTAGACTTTGGCTTAGAAACATCTCTCACGCCAGTTGTAACCACAATTTTATAGTTGACTCCTAGTTATATACAAGTTGCTTTTATAAAAATAATACACATACGATCCACGCTGAGGAAAAGATGTCGCTCCTTAAACTCAAAAGTATTAGGGTCCACGACAAGATGGCGGCCACAGTAAGGCATTTTTTGGCAGAATGCGAGTGTCTAAAGTCTAGACTTTGGCTTACAAAAATCTCTCACGCCAGTTGTAACTACAATTTTATAGTTGACTCCTAGTTATATACAAGTTGCTTTTATAAAATAATACACATACGATCTATAGTTGACTCCTAGCTATATGCAAGTAGCTTTTATAAAAATAATATGTACAAGATCCACGCATTCTGAGGCATTTTTCGGCAGAATGCGAGGGTCGATAGTCTAGATTTGGCTTACTGGCTTCTCTCACGCCAGTTGTAACTACAATTTTATAGTTGACTCCTAGCTATATACAAGTTGCTTTTATAAAAATAATACACATACGATCCACGCTGAGGAAAAGATGTCGCTCCTTAAACTCAAAAGTATTAGGGTCCACGACAAGATATCGGCCACAGTAAGGCATTTTTTGGCAGAATGCGAGTGTCTAAAGTATAGACTTTGGCTTACAAAAATCTCTCACGCCAGTTGTAACTACAATTTTATAGTTGACTCCTAGTTATATACAAGTTGCTTTTATAAAAATAATACACATACGATCCACGCTGAGGAAAAGATGTCGCTCCTTAAACTCAAAAGTATTAGGGTCCACGACAAGATGGCGGCCACAGTAAGGCATTTTTTGGCAGAATGCGAGTGTCTAAAGTCTAGACTTTGGCTTACAAAAATCTCTCACGCCAGTTGTAACTACAATTTTATAGTTGACTCCTCGCTAAATGCAAGTAGCTTTTATAAAAATAATACACATACGATCCACGCTGAGGAAAAGATGTCGCTCCTTAAACTCAAAAGTATTAGGGGTCCACGACAAGATGGCGGCCACAGTAAGGCATTTTTTGGCAGAATGCGAGTGTCTAAAGTATGGACTGGCTTACAAACATCTCTCACGCCAGTTGTAACTACAATTTTATAGTTGACTCCTCGCTAAATGCGAGTAGCTTTTATAAAAAATAATATGTACAAGATCCACGCATTCTGAGGCATTTTTTGGCAGAATGCGAGGGTCGAAAGTCTAGACTTTGGCTTAGAAACATCTCTCACGCCAGTTGTAACCACAATTTTATAGTTGACTCCTAGTTATATACAAGATGCTTTTATAAAAATAATAAACATACGATCCACGCTGAGGAAAAGATGTCGCTCCTTAACTCAAAAGTATTAGGGTCCACGACAAGATGGCGGCCACAGTAAGGCATTTTTTGGCAGAATGCGAGTGGCTAAAGTATGGACTGGCTTACAAACATCTCTCACGCCAGTTGTAACTACAATTTTAAGTTGACTCCTCGCTAAATGCGAGTAGCTTTTATAAAAATAATATGTACAAGATCCATGCATTCTGAGGCATTTTTGGCAGAATGCGAGGGTCGAAAGTCTAGACTTTGGCTTACTGCACTCTCACGCCATGTAACTACAAGTTTATGTTGACTCCTCGTAAATGCAAGTATTTATAAAAATAAAGTACAGATCCACGCATTTGAGGATTTTTGGCAGAATGCGAGGGTCGAAAGTTAGACTTGGCTTACAAAATCTCTCACGCCAGTTGTAACTACAATTTTATAGTTGACTCCTCGCTAAATGCGAGTAGCTTTTGAAAAAATAATATGTACAAGATCCACGCATTCTGAGCATTTTTTGGCAGAATGCGAGGGTCGAAAGTCTAGACTTTGGCTTAGAAACATCTCTCACGCCAGTTGTAACCACAATTTATAGTTGACTCCTAGTTATATACAAGATGCTTTTATAAAAATAATACACATACGATCCACGCTGAGGAAAAGATGTCGCTCCTTAAACTCAAAAGTATTAGGGTCCACGACAAGATGGCGGCCACAGTAAGGCATTTTTTGGCAGAATGCGAGTGTCTAAAGTATGGACTGGCTTACAAACATCTCTCACGCCAGTTGTAACTACAATTTTATAGTTGACTCCTCGCTAAATGCGAGTAGCTTTTATAAAAATAATATGTACAAGATCCACGCATTCTGAGGCATTTTTTGGCAGAATGCGAGGTTCGAAAGTCTAGACTTTGGCTTACTGGCATCTCTCACGCCAGTTGTAACTACAAGTTTATAGTTGACTCCTAGCTAAATGCAAGTAGCTTTTATAAAAATAATATGTACAAGATCCACGCATTCTGAGACATTTTTCGTCAGAATGCGAGTGTCTAAAGTCTAGACTTTGGCTTACAAAAATCTCTCACGCCAGTTGTAACTACAATTTTATAGTTGACTCCTCGCTAAATGCGAGTAGCTTTTATAAAAATAATATGTACAAGATCCACGCATTCTGAGGCATTTTTGGCAGAATGCGAGGGTCGAAAGTCTAGACTTTGGCTTAGAAACATCTCTCACGCCAGTTGTAACCACAATTTATAGTTGACTCCTAGTTATATACAAGATGCTTTTATAAAAATAATAAACATACGATCCACGCTGAGGAAAAGATGTCGCTCCTTAAACTCAAAAGTATTAGGGTCCACGACAAGATGGCGGCCACAGTAAGGATTTTTGGCAGAATGCGAATGGCTAAAGTATGGACTGGCTTACAAACATCTCTCACGCCAGTTGTAACTACAATTTTATAGTTGACTCCTCGCTAAATGCAGTAGCTTTTATAAAAATAATATGTACAAGATCCACGCATTCTGAGACATTTTTGGCAGAATGCGAGGGTCGAAAGTCTAGACTTTGGCTTACAAAAATCTCTCACGCCAGTTGTAACTACATTTATAGTTGACTCCTCGCTAAATCAGTACTTTAAAAAATAATATGTACAGATCCAGCATTCTGAGGCATTTTTTGGCAGAAGCGAGGGTCGAAAGTCTAGACTTTGGTTAGAACATCTCTCACGCCAGTTGTAACCACAATTTTATAGTTGACTCCTAGTATATACAAGTGCTTTTATAAAAATAATACACATACGATCCACGCTGAGGAAAGATGTCGTTCCTTAAACTCAAAAGTATTAGGGTCCACGACAAGATGGCGGCCACAGTAAGGCATTTTTTGGCAGAATGCGAGTGTCTAAAGTATGGACTGGGCTTACAAACATCTCTCACGCCAGTTGTAACTACAATTTTATAGTTGACTCCTCGCTAAATGCGAGTAGCTTTTATAAAAATAATATGTACAAGATCCACGCATTCTGAGGCATTTTTTGGCAGAATGCGAGGTTGAAGTCTGACTGGCTTACCATCTCTCACGCCAGTTGTAACTACAATTATATTGACTCCTCGTAAATGCAAGCTTTTATAAAAAAATATGTACAAGACACAGATTTGAGACGGCAGAATGCGAGGTCAAAGTCTGACTTTGGCTTAAAAAATCTCCACGCATTGTAACACAATTTTATAGTTGACTCCTAGCTAAATCAAGTGCTTTTATAAAAATAATACACATACGATCCACGCTGAGGAAAAGATGTCGCTCCTTAAACTCAAAAGTATTAGGGTCCACGACAAGATGCGGCCACAGTAAGGCATTTTTTGGCAGAATGCGAGTGTCTAAAGTCTAGACTTTGGCTTACAAAAATCTCTCACGCCAGTTGTAACTACAATTTTATAGTTGACTCCTGCGCTAAATTGCGAGTTATGCTTTTATAAAAATAATATGTACAAGATCCACGCATTCTGAGGCATTTTTTGGCAGAATGCGAGGGTCGAAAGTCTAGACTTTGGCTTAGAACACATCTCTCCTACGCCAGTTGTCCAAACTCAAAGTTTAGGGTAACAGTATCGCCCTAGTTTTTAGTCATGTCAAGTTGACTTTTTTAAAAATTTAGATTAAAAAATATATTATCACATACGATTCACGCTGAGGAAGATGTTTAGAAAAAAAAAAAGATGTCGGCTCCCTTAAACTCAAAAGTATTAGGGTCCACGACAAGATGGCGGCCACAGTAAGGCATTTTTTGGCAGAATGCGAGTGTCTAAATATGGACTGGCTTACAACATCTCTCACGCCAGTTTGTAACTACAATTTTATAGTTGACTCCTCGCTAAATGCGAGTAGCTTTTATTAAAAATAATATGGTACAAGATCCACGGCATTCTGAGGCATTTTTTGGCAGAATGCGAGGGTTCGAAAGTCTAGACTTTGGCTTAGAAACATCCTCTCACGCCAGTTGTAACCACAATTTTATAGTTGACTCCTAGTTATATACAAGTTGCTTTTATAAAATAATACACATACGATCCACGCTGAGGAAAAGATGTCGCTCCTTAAACTCAAAAGTATTAGGGTCCACGACAAGATGGCGGCCACAGTAAGGCATTTTTTGGCAGAATGCGAGTGTCTAAAGTATGGACTGGCTTACAAACATCTCTCACGCCAGTTGTAACTACAATTTTATAGTTGACTCCTCGCTAAATGCGAGTAGCTTTATAAAAATAATATGTACAAGATCCACGCATTCTGAGGCATTTTTTGGCAGAATGCGAGGTTCGAAAGTCTAGACTTTGGCTTACTGGCATCTCTCACGCCAGTTGTAACTACAAGTTTATAGTTGACTCCTAGCTAAATGCAAGTAGCTTTTATAAAAATAATATGTACAAGATCCACGCATTCTGAGACATTTTTGGTCAGAATGCGAGTGTCTAAAGTCTAGACTTTGGCTTACAAAAATCTCTCACGCCAGTTGTAACTACAATTCTATAGTTGACTCCTCGCTAAATGCGAGTAGCTTTTATAAAAATAATATGTACAAGATCCACGCATTCTGAGGCATTTTTTGGCAGAATGCGAGGGTCGAAAAGTCTAGACTTTGGCTTAGAAACATCTCTCACGCCAGTTGTAACCACAATTTTATAGTTGACTCCTAGTTATATACAAGATGCTTTTATAAAAATAATAAACATACGATCCACGCTGAGGAAAAGATGTCGCTCCTTAAACTCAAAAGTATTAGGGTCCACGACAAGATGGCGGCCACAGTAAGGCATTTTTTGGCAGAATGCGAGTGTCTAAAGTATGGACTGGCTTACAAACATCTCTCACGCCAGTTGTAACTACAATTTTATAGTTGACTCCTCGCTAAATGCGAGTAGCTTTTATAAAAATAATATGTACAAGATCCATGCATTCTGAGGCATTTTTTGGCAGAATGCGAGGGTCGAAAGTCTAGACTTTGGCTTACTGGCATCTCTCACGCCAGTTGTAACTACAAGTTTATAGTTGACTCCTCGCTAAATGCAAGTAGCTTTTATAAAATAATATGTACAAGATCCACGCATTCTGAGGCATTTTTTGGCAGAAAGCGAGGGTCGAAAGTCTAGACTTTGGCTTACAAAAATCTCTCACGCCAGTTGTAACTACAATTCTATAGTTGACTCCTCGCTAAATGCGAGTAGCTTTTATAAAAATAATATGTACAAGATCCACGCATTCTGAGGCATTTTTTGGCAGAATGCGAGGGTCGAAAGTCTAGACTTTGGCTTAGAAACATCTCTCACGCCAGTGTAACCACAATTTTATAGTTGACTCCTAGTTATATACAAGATGCTTTTATAAAAATAATACACATACGATCCACGCCGAGGGAAAAGATGTCCGCTCCTTAAACTCAAAAGTATTAGGGTCCACGACAAGATGGAGGCCACAGTAAGGCATTTTTTGGCAAGAATGCGAGTGTCTAAAGTATGGACTGGCTTACAAACATCTCTCACGCCAGTTGTAACTACAATTTTTATAGTTGACTCCTCGCTAAATGCGAGTAGCTTTTATAAAAATAATATGTACAAGATCCACGCATTCTGAGGCATTTTTGGCAGAATGCGAGGGTCGAAAGTCTAGACTTTGGCTTAGAAACATCTCTCACGCCAGTTGTAACCACAATTTTATAGTTGACTCCTAGTTATATACAAGATGCTTTTATAAAAATAATACACATACGATCCACGCTGAGGAAAAGATGTCGCTCCTTAAACTCAAAAGTATTAGGGTCCACGACAAGATGGCGGCCACAGTAAGGCATTTTTTGGCAGAATGCGAGTGTCTAAAGTATGGACTGGCTTACAAACATCTCTCACGCCAGTTGTAACTACAATTTTATAGTTGACTCCTCGCTAAATGCGAGTAGCTTTTATAAAAATAATATGTACAAGATCCACGCATTCTGAGGCATTTTTTGGCAGAATGCGAGGGTCGAAAGTCTAGACTTTGGCTTAGAAACATCTCTCACGCCAGTTGTAACCACAATTTTATAGTTGACTCCTAGTTATATACAAGTGCTTTTATAAAAATAATACAATACGATCCACGCTGAGGAAAAGATGTCGCTCCTTAAACTCAAAAAGTATTAGGGTCCACGACAAGATGGCGGCCACAGTAAGGCATTTTTGGCAGAATGCGAGTGGCTAAAGTATGGACTGGCTTACAAACATCTCTCACGCCAGTTGTAACTACAATTTTATAGTTGACTCCTCGCTAAATGCGAGTAGCTTTTATAAAAATAATATGTACAAGATCCAGCATTCTGAGGCATTTTTGGCAGAATGCGAGGGTCGAAAGTCTAGACTTTGGCTTACTGGCATCTCTCACGCCAGTTGTAACTACAAGTTTATAGTTGACTCCTCGCTAAAATGCAAGTAGCTTTTATAAAAATAATATGTACAAGATCCACGCATTCTGAGGCATTTTTTGGCAGAATGCGAGGGTCGAAAGTCTAGACTTTGGCTTACAAAAAATCTCTCACGCCAGTTGTAACTACAATTTTATAGTTGACTCCTCGCTAAATGCGAGTAGCTTTTGAAAAAATAATATGTACAAGATCCACGCATTCTGAGGCATTTTTTGGCAGAATGCGAGGGTCGAAAGTCTAGACTTGGCTTAGAACATCTCTCACGCCAGTTGTAACCACAATTTATAGTTGACTCCTAGTTATATACAAGATGCTTTTATAAAAATAATAAACATACGATCCACGCTGAGGAAAAGATGTCGCTCCTTAAACTCAAAAGTATTAGGGTCCACGACAAGATGGCGGCCACAGTAAGGCATTTTTTGGCAGAATGCGAGTGTCTAAAGTATGGACTGGCTTACAAACATCTCTCACGCCAGTTGTAACTACAATTTTATAGTTGACTCCTCGCTAAATGCGAGTAGCTTTATAAAAATAATATGTACAAGATCCACGCATTCTGAGGCATTTTTTGGCAGAATGCGAGGTTCGAAAGTCTAGACTTTGGCTTACTGGCATCTCTCACGCCAGTTGTAACTACAAGTTTATAGTTGACTCCTAGCTAAATGCAATAGCTTTTATAAATAATATGTACAAGATCCACGCATTCTGAGACATTTTTCGTCAGAATGCGAGTGTCTAAGTCTAGACTTTGGCTTACAAAATCTCTCACGCCAGTTGTAACTACAATTCTATAGTTGACTCCTCGCTAAATGCGAGTAGCTTTTATAAAAATAATATGTACAAGATCCACGCATTCTGAGGCATTTTTTGGCAGAATGCGAGGGTCGAAAGTCTAGACTTTGGCTTAGAAACATCTCTCACGCCAGTTGTAACCACAATTTTATAGTTGACTCCTAGTTATATACAAGATGCTTTATAAAAATAATAACATACGATCCACGCTGAGGAAAAGATGTCGCTCCTTAAACTCAAAAGTATTAGGGTCCACGACAAGATGGCGGCCACAGTAAGGCATTTTTTGGCAGAATGCGAGTGTCTAAAGTATGGACTGGCTTACAAACATCTCTCACGCCAGTTGTAACTACAATTTTATAGTTGACTCCTCGCTAATGCGAGTAGCTTTTTAAAAATAATATGTACAAGATCCATGCATTCTGAGGCATTTTTTGGCAGAATGCGAGGGTCGAAAGTCTAGACTTTGGCTTACTGGCATCTCTCACGCCAGTTGTAACTACAAGTTTATAGTTGACTCCTCGCTAAATGCAAGTAGCTTTTATAAAAATAATATGTACAAGATCCACGCATTCTGAGGCATTTTTTGGCAGAAAGCGAGGGTCGAAAGTCTAGACTTTGGCTTACAAAAATCTCTCACGCCAGTTGTAACTACAATTCTATAGTTGACTCCTCGCTAAATGCGAGTAGCTTTTATAAAAATAATATGTACAAGATCCACGCATTCTGAGGCATTTTTTGGCAGAATGCGAGGGTCGAAAGTCTAGACTTTGGCTTAGAACATCTCTCACGCCAGTTGTAACCACAATTTTATAGTTGACTCCTAGTTATATACAAGATGCTTTTATAAAAATAATAACATACGATCCACGCTGAGGAAAAGATGTCGCTCTTAAACTCAAAAGTATTAGGGTCCACGACAAGATGGCGGCCACAGTAAGGCATTTTTGGCAGAATGCGAGTGGCTAAAGTATGGACTGGCTTACAAACATCTCTCACGCCAGTTGTAACTACAATTTTATAGTTGACTCCTCGCTAAATGCGAGTAGCTTTTATAAAAATAATATGTACAAGATCCATGCATTCTGAGGCATTTTTTGGCAGAATGCGAGGGTCGAAAGTCTAGACTTTGGCTTAGAAACATCTCTCACGCCAGTTGTAACCACAATTTTATAGTTGACTCCTAGTTATATACAAGATGCTTTTATAAAAATAATACACATACGATCCACGCTGAGGAAAAGATGTCGCTCCTTAAACTCAAAAGTATTAGGGTCCACGACAAGATGGCGGCCACAGTAAGGCATTTTTTGGCAGAATGCGAGTGGCTAAAGTATGGACTGGCTTACAAACATCTCTCACGCCAGTTGTAACTACAATTTTATAGTTGACTCCTCGCTAAATGCGAGTAGCTTTTATAAAAATAATATGTACAAGATCCATGCATTCTGAGGCATTTTTTGGCAGAATGCGAGGGTCGAAAGTCTAGACTTTGGCTTACTGGCATCTCACGCCAGTTGTAAATACAAGTTTATAGTTGACTCCTCGCTAAATGCAAGTAGCTTTTATAAAAATAATATGTACAAGATCCACGCATTCTGAGGCATTTTTTGGCAGAATGCGAGGGTCGAAAGTCTAGACTTTGGCTTACAAAAATCTCTCACGCCAGTTGTAACTACAATTCTATAGTTGACTCCTCGCTAAATGCGAGTAGCTTTTATAAAAATAATATGTACAAGATCCACGCATTCTGAGGCATTTTTTGGCAGAATGCGAGGGTCGAAAGTCTAGACTTTGGCTTAGAAACATCTCTCACGCCAGTTGTAACCACAATTTTATAGTTGACTCCTAGTTATATACAAGATGCTTTTATAAAAATAATACACATACGATCCACGCGAGGAAAAGATGTCGCTCCTTAAACTCAAAAGTATTAGGGTCCACGACAAGATGGCGGCCACAGTAAGGCATTTTTGGCAGAATGCGAGTGTCTAAAGTATGGACTGGCTTACAAACATCTCTCACGCCAGTTGTAACTACAATTTTATAGTTGACTCCTCGCTAAATGCGAGTAGCTTTTATAAAAATAATATGTACAAGATCCACGCATTCTGAGGGCATTTTTTGGCAGAATGCGAGGTCGAAAGTCTAGACTTTGGCTTAGAAACATCTCTCACGCCAGTTGTAACCACAATTTATAGTTGACTCCTAGTTAATACAAGTGCTTTTATAAAAATAATAACATACGATCCACGCTGAGGAAAAGATGTCGCTCTTAAACTCAAAAGTAATTAGGGTCCACGACAGATGCGGCCACAGTAGGCATTTTTGGCAGAATGCGAGTGTCTAAAGTATGGACTTGGCTTACAAAAATCTCTCACGCCAGTTGTAACTACAATTTTATAGTTGACTCCTCGCTAAATGCGAGTAGCTTTTATAAAAATAATATGTACAAGATCCACGCATTCTGAGGCATTTTTTGGCAGAATGCGAGGGTCGAAAGTCTAGACTTTGGCTTAGAAACATCTCTCACGCCAGTTGTAACCACAATTTTATAGTTGACTCCTAGTTATATACAAGATGCTTTTATAAAAATAATACACATACGATCCACGCTGAGGAAAAGATGTCGCTCCTTAAACTCAAAAGTATTAGGGTCCACGACAAGATGGCGGCCACAGTAAGGCATTTTTTGGCAGAATGCGAGTGGCTAAAGTATGGACTGGCTTACAAACATCTCTCAACGCCAGTTGTAACTACAATTTTATAGTTGACTCCTCGCTAAATGCGAGTAGCTTTTATAAAAATAATATGTACAAGATCCATGCATTCTGAGGCATTTTTTGGCAGAATGCGAGGGTAAAGTCTGGACTGGCTTACAAACTCTCACGCCAGTTGTAACACAATTTTATAGTTGACTCCTCGCTAAATGCAAGTAGCTTTTATAAAAATAATATGTACAAGATCCACGCATTCTGAGGCATTTTTTGGCAGAATGCGAGGGTCGAAAGTCTAGACTTGGCTTACAAACATCTCTCACGCCAGTTGTAACTACAATTTATAGTTGACTCCTCGCTAAATGCGAGTAGCTTTTATAAAAATAATATGTACAAGATCCACGCATTCTGAGGCATTTTTTGGCAGAATGCGAGGTCGAAAGTCTAGACTTTGGCTTACTGGCATCTCTCACGCCAGTTGTAACTACAATTTATAGTTGACTCTAGCTAAATGCAGTAGCTTTTATAAAAATAATATACAAATCACGATTCTGAGACATTTTTGGTCAGAATGCGAGGTTAAAGTCTAGACTTTGGCTTACAAAAATCTCTCACGCCAGTTGTAACTACAATTTATAGTTGACTCCTCGCTAAATGCGAGTAGCTTTTATAAAAATAATATGTACAAGATCCACGCATTCTGAGGCATTTTTTGGCAGAATGCGAGGGTCGAAAGTCTAGACTTTGGCTTAGAAACATCTCTCACGCCAGTTGTAACCACAATTTTATAGTTGACTCCTAGTTATATACAAGATGCTTTTATAAAATAATAACATACGATCCACGCTGAGGAAAAGATGTCGCTCCTTAACTCAAAAGTATTAGGGTCCACGACAAGATGGCGGCCACAGTAAGGAATTTTTTGGCAGAATGCGAGTGTCTAAAGTATGGACTGGCTTACAAACATCTCTCACGCCAGTTGTAACTACAATTTTATAGTTGACTCCTCGCTAAATGCGAGTAGCTTTTATAAAAATAATATGTACAAGATCCACGCATTCTGAGGCATTTTTTGGCAGAATGCGAGGTTCGAAAGTCTAGACTTTGGCTTACTGGCATCTCTCACGCCAGTTGTAACTACAAGTTTATAGTTGACTCCTCGCTAAATGCAAGTAGCTTTTATAAAAATAATATGTACAAGATCCACGCATTCTGAGGCATTTTTGGCAGAATGCGAGGGTCAAAGTCTAGACTTTGGCTTACAAAATCTCTCACGCCAGTTGTAACTACAATTCTATAGTTGACTCCTCGCTAAATGCGAGTAGCTTTTATAAAAATAATATGTACAAGATCCACGCATTCTGAGGCATTTTTTGGCAGAATGCGAGGGTCGAAAGTCTAGACTTTGGCTTAGAAACATCTCTCACGCCAGTTGTAACCACAATTTTATAGTTGACTCCTAGTTATATACAAGATGCTTTTATAAAAATAATAACATACGATCCACGCTGAGGAAAAGATGTCGCTCCTTAAACTCAAAAGTATTAGGGTCCACGACAAGATGGCGGCCACAGTAAGGCATTTTTTGGCAGAATGCGAGTGTCTAAAGTATGGACTGGCTTACAAACATCTCTCACGCCAGTTGTAACTACAATTTTATAGTTGACTCCTCGCTAAATGCGAGTAGCTTTTATAAAAATAATATGTACAAGATCCACGCATTCTGAGGCATTTTTTGGCAGAATGCGAGGGTCGAAAGTCTAGACTTTGGCTTAGCATCTCTCACGCCAGTTGTAACCACAATTTATAGTTGACTCCTAGTAATCAAGTGCTTTTATAAAAATAATATGATACCAGAAGATTCTCTATCGTATTTACTGAGAGCATTTTTTGCAGAATGCGAGTGTCTAAAGTATGGACTGGCTTACAAACATCTCTCACGCCAGTTGTAACTACAATTTTATAGTTGACTCCTCGCTAAATGCGAGTAGCTTTTATAAAAATAATATGTACAAGATCCACGCATTCTGAGGCATTTTTTGGCAGAATGCGAGGGTCGAAAGTCTAGACTTTGGCTTAGAAACATCTCTCACGCCAGTTGTAACCACAATTTTATAGTTGACTCCTAGTTATATACAAGATGCTTTTATAAAAATAATACACATACGATCCACGCTGAGGAAAAGATGTCGCTCCTTAAACTCAAAAGTATTAGGGTCCACGACAAGATGGCGGCCACAGTAAGGCATTTTTTGGCAGAATGCGAGTGGCTAAAGTATGGACTGGCTTACAAACATCTCTCACGCCAGTTGTAACTACAATTTTATAGTTGACTCCTCGCTAAATGCGAGTAGCTTTTATAAAAATAATATGTACAAGATCCATGCATTCTGAGGCATTTTTTGGCAGAATGCGAGGGTCGAAAGTCTAGACTTTGGCTTACTGGCATCTCTCACGCCAGTTGTAATACAAGTTTATAGTTGACTCCTCGCTAAATGCAAGTAGCTTTTATAAAAATAATATGTACAAGATCCACGCATTCTGAGACATTTTTTGGCAGAATGCGAGGGTCGAAAGTCTAGACTTTGGCTTACAAAATCTCTCACGCCAGTTGTAACTACAATTTTATAGTTGACTCCTCGCTAAATGCGAGTAGCTTTTATAAAAATAATATGTACAAGATCCACGCATTCTGAGGCATTTTTTGGCAGAATGCGAGGGTCGAAAGTCTAGACTTTGGCTTAGAAACATCTCTCACGCCAGTTGTAACCACAATTTTATAGTTGACTCCTAGTTATATAAAGATGCTTTTATAAAAATAATAAACATACGATCCACGCGAGGAAAAGATGTCGCTCCTTAAACTCAAAAGTATTAGGGTCCACGACAAGATGGAGGCCACAGTAAGGCATTTTTTGGCAGAATGCGAGTGTCTAAAGTATGGACTGGCTTACAAACATCTCTCACGCCAGTTGTAACTACAATTTTATAGTTGACTCCTCGCTAAATGCGAGTAGCTTTTATAAAATAATATGTACAAGATCCATGCATTCTGAGGCATTTTTTGGCAGAATGCGAGGGTCGAAAGTCTAGACTTTGGCTTAGACATCTCTCACGCCAGTTGTAACCACAATTTTATAGTTGACTCCTAGTATATACAAGTGCTTTTATAAAATATACATACGATCACGAGAAAAGATGTCGCTCCTTAAACTCAAAAGTATAGTCCACGACAAATGGCACAGTAAGCATTTTTTGGCAGAATGCGAGTGTCTAAAGTATGGACTGGCTTACAAACATCTCTCACGCCAGTTGTAACTACAATTTATAGTTGACTCCTCGCTAAATGCGAGTAGCTTTTATAAAAATAATATGTACAAGATCCATGCATTCTGAGGCATTTTTTGGCAGAATGCGAGGGTCGAAAGTCTAGACTTTGGCTTAGAAACATCTCTCACGCCAGTTGTAACCACAATTTTATAGTTGACTCCTAGTTATATACAAGATGCTTTTATAAAAATAATAAACATACGATCCACGCTGAGGAAAAGATGTCGCTCCTTAAACTCAAAAGTATTAGGGTCCACGACAAGATGGCGGCCACAGTAAGGCATTTTTTGGCAGAATGCGAGTGGCTAAAGTATGGACTGGCTTACAAACATCTCTCACGCCAGTTGTAACTACAATTTTATAGTTGACTCCTCGCTAAATGCGAGTAGCTTTTATAAAAATAATATGTACAAGATCCATGCATTCTGAGGCATTTTTTGGCAGAATGCGAGGGTCGAAAGTCTAGACTTTGGCTTACTGGTATCTCTCACGCCAGTTGTAACTACAAGTTTATAGTTGACTCCTCGCTAAATGCAAGTAGCTTTTATAAAAATAATATGTACAAGATCCACGCATTCTGAGGCATTTTTTGGCAGAATGCGAGGGTCGAAAGTCTAGACTTTGGCTTACAAAATCTCTCACGCCAGTTGTAACTACAATTTTATAGTTGACTCCTCGCTAAATGCGAGTAGCTTTTGAAAAAATAATATGTACAAGATCCACGCATTCTGAGGCATTTTTTGGCAGAATGCGAGGGTCGAAAGTCTAGACTTTGGCTTAGAAACATCTCTCACGCCAGTTGTAACCACAATTTTATAGTTGACTCCTAGTTATATACAAGATGCTTTTATAAAAATAATAAACATACGATCCACGCTGAGGAAAAGATGTCGCTCCTTAAACTCAAAAGTATTAGGGTCCACGACAAGATGGCGGCCACAGTAAGGCATTTTTTGGCAGAATGCGAGTGTCTAAAGTATGGACTGGCTTACAAACATCTCTCACGCCAGTTGTAACTACAATTTTATAGTTGACTCCTCGCTAAATGCGAGTAGCTTTTATAAAAATAATATGTACAAGATCCACGCATTCTGAGGCATTTTTTGGCAGAATGCGAGGTTCGAAAGTCTAGACTTTGGCTTACTGGCATCTCTCACGCCAGTTGTAACTACAAGTTTATAGTTGACTCCTAGCTAAATGCAAGTAGCTTTTATAAAAATAATATGTACAAGATCCACGCATTCTGAGACATTTTTCGTCAGAATGCGAGTGTCTAAAGTCTAGACTTTGGCTTACAAAAATCTCTCACGCCAGTTGTAACTACAATTCTATAGTTGACTCCTCGCTAAATGCGAGTAGCTTTTATAAAAATAATATGTACAAGATCCACGCATTCTGAGGCATTTTTTGGCAGAATGCGAGGGTCGAAAGTCTAGACTTTGGCTTAGAAACATCTCTCACGCCAGTTGTAACCACAATTTTATAGTTGACTCCTAGTTATATACAAGATGCTTTTATAAAAATAATAACATACGATCCACGCTGAGGAAAAGATGTCGCTCCTTAAACTCAAAAGTATTAGGGTCCACGACAAGATGGCGGCCACAGTAAGGCATTTTTTGGCAGAATGCGAGTGTCTAAAGTCTAGACTTGGCTTACAAAAATCTCTCACGCCAGTTGTAACTACAATTCTATAGTTGACTCCTCGCTAAATGCGAGTAGCTTTTATAAAAATAATATGTACAAGATCCACGCATTCTGAGGCATTTTTTGGCAGAATGCGAGGGTCGAAAGTCTAGACTTTGGCTTAGAAACATCTCTCACGCCAGTTGTAACCACAATTTTATAGTTGACTCCTAGTTATATACAAGATGCTTTTATAAAAATAATAAACATACGATCCACGCTGAGGAAAAGATGTCGCTCCTTAAACTCAAAAGTATTAGGGTCCACGACAAGATGGCGGCCACAGTAAGGCATTTTTTGGCAGAATGCGAGTGGCTAAAGTATGGACTGGCTTACAAACATCTCTCACGCCAGTTGTAACTACAATTTTATAGTTGACTCCTCGCTAAATGCGAGTAGCTTTTATAAAAATAATATGTACAAGATCCATGCATTCTGAGGCATTTTTTGGCAGAATGCGAGGGTCGAAAGACTAGACTTTGGCTTAGAAACATCTCTCACGCCAGTTGTAACCACAATTTTATAGTTGACTCCTAGTTATATACAAGATGCTTTTATAAAAATAATAAACATACGATCCACGCTGAGGAAAAGATGTCGCTCCTTAAACTCAAAAGTATTAGGGTCCACGACAAGATGGCAGCCACAGTAAGGCATTTTTTGGCAGAATGCGAGTGGCTAAAGTATGGACTGGCTTACAAACATCTCTCACGCCAGTTGTAACTACAATTTTATAGTTGACTCCTCGCTAAATGCGAGTAGCTTTTATAAAAATAATATGTACAAGATCCATGCATTCTGAGGCATTTTTTGGCAGAATGCGAGGGTCGAAAGTCTAGACTTTGGCTTACTGGCATCTCTCACGCCAGTTGTAACTACAAGTTTATAGTTGACTCCTCGCTAAATGCAAGTAGCTTTTATAAAAATAATATGTACAAGATCCACGCATTCTGAGGCATTTTTTGGCAGAATGCGAGGGTCGAAAGTCTAGACTTTGGCTTACAAAAATCTCTCACGCCAGTTGTAACTACAATTTTATAGTTGACTCCTCGCTAAATGCGAGTAGCTTTTGAAAAAATAATATGTACAAGATCCACGCATTCTGAGGCATTTTTTGGCAGAATGCGAGGGTCGAAAGTCTAGACTTTGGCTTAGAAACATCTCTCACGCCAGTTGTAACCACAATTTTATAGTTGACTCCTAGTTATATACAAGATGCTTTTATAAAAATAATAAACATACGATCCACGCTGAGGAAAAGATGTCGCTCCTTAAACTCAAAAGTATTAGGGTCCACGACAAGATGGCGGCCACAGTAAGGCATTTTTTGGCAGAATGCGAGTGTCTAAAGTATGGACTGGCTTACAAACATCTCTCACGCCAGTTGTAACTACAATTTTATAGTTGACTCCTCGCTAAATGCGAGTAGCTTTTATAAAAATAATATGTACAAGATCCACGCATTCTGAGGCATTTTTTGGCAGAATGCGAGGTTCGAAAGTCTAGACTTTGGCTTACTGGCATCTCTCACGCCAGTTGTAACTACAAGTTTATAGTTGACTCCTAGCTAAATGCAAGTAGCTTTTATAAAATAATATGTACAAGATCCACGCATTCTGAGACATTTTTCGTCAGAATGCGAGTGTCTAAAGTCTAGACTTTGGCTTACAAAAATCTCTCACGCCAGTTGTAACTGCAATTCTATAGTTGACTCCTCGCTAAATGCGAGTAGCTTTTATAAAAATAATATGTACAAGATCCACGCATTCTGAGGCATTTTTTGGCAGAATGCGAGGGTCGAAAGTCTAGACTTTGGCTTAGAAACATCTCTCACGCCAGTTGTAACCACAATTTTATAGTTGACTCCTAGTTATATACAAGATGCTTTTATAAAAATAATAAACATACGATCCACGCTGAGGAAAAGATGTCGCTCCTTAAACTCAAAAGTATTAGGGTCCACGACAAGATGGCGGCCACAGTAAGGCATTTTTTGGCAGAATGCGAGTGTCTAAAGTATGGACTGGCTTACAAACATCTCTCACGCCAGTTGTAACTACAATTTTATAGTTGACTCCTCGCTAAATGCGAGTAGCTTTTATAAAAATAATATGTACAAGATCCACGCATTCTGAGGCATTTTTTGGCAGAATGCGAGGTTCGAAAGTCTAGACTTTGGCTTACTGGCATCTCTCACGCCAGTTGTAACTACAAGTTTATAGTTGACTCCTAGCTAAATGCAAGTAGCTTTTATAAAAATAATATGTACAAGATCCACGCATTCTGAGACATTTTTCGTCAGAATGCGAGGGTCGAAAGTCTAGACTTTGGCTTACAAAAATCTCTCACGCCAGTTGTAACTACAATTCTATAGTTGACTCCTCGCTAAATGCGAGTAGCTTTTATAAAAATAATATGTACAAGATCCACGCATTCTGAGGCATTTTTTGGCAGAATGCGAGGGTCGAAAGTCTAGACTTTGGCTTACAAAAATCTCTCACGCCAGTTGTAACTACAATTCTATAGTTGACTCCTCGCTAAATGCGAGTAGCTTTTATAAAAATAATATGTACAAGATCCACGCATTCTGAGGCATTTTTTGGCAGAATGCGAGGGTCGAAAGTCTAGACTTTGGCTTAGAAACATCTCTCACGCCAGTTGTAACCACAATTTTATAGTTGACTCCTAGTTATATACAAGATGCTTTTATAAAAATAATACACATACGATCCACGCCGAGGAAAAGATGTCGCTCCTTAAACTCAAAAGTATTAGGGTCCACGACAAGATGGAGGCCACAGTAAGGCATTTTTTGGCAGAATGCGAGTGTCTAAAGTATGGACTGGCTTACAAACATCTCTCACGCCAGTTGTAACTACAATTTTATAGTTGACTCCTCGCTAAATGCGAGTAGCTTTTATAAAAATAATATGTACAAGATCCATGCATTCTGAGGCATTTTTTGGCAGAATGCGAGGGTCGAAAGTCTAGACTTTGGCTTAGAAACATCTCTCACGCCAGTTGTAACCACAATTTTATAGTTGACTCCTAGTTATATACAAGATGCTTTTATAAAAATAATAAACATACGATCCACGCTGAGGAAAAGATGTCGCTCCTTAAACTCAAAAGTATTAGGGTCCACGACAAGATGGCGGCCACAGTAAGGCATTTTTTGGCAGAATGCGAGTGGCTAAAGTATGGACTGGCTTACAAACATCTCTCACGCCAGTTGTAACTACAATTTTATAGTTGACTCCTCGCTAAATGCGAGTAGCTTTTATAAAAATAATATGTACAAGATCCATGCATTCTGAGGCATTTTTTGGCAGAATGCGAGGGTCGAAAGTCTAGACTTTGGCTTACAAAAATCTCTCACGCCAGTTGTAACTACAATTCTATAGTTGACTCCTCGCTAAATGCGAGTAGCTTTTATAAAAATAATATGTACAAGATCCACGCATTCTGAGGCATTTTTTGGCAGAATGCGAGGGTCGAAAGTCTAGACTTTGGCTTAGAAACATCTCTCACGCCAGTTGTAACCACAATTTTATAGTTGACTCCTAGTTATATACAAGATGCTTTTATAAAAATAATAAACATACGATCCACGCTGAGGAAAAGATGTCGCTCCTTAAACTCAAAAGTATTAGGGTCCACGACAAGATGGCGGCCACAGTAAGGCATTTTTTGGCAGAATGCGAGTGGCTAAAGTATGGACTGGCTTACAAACATCTCTCACGCCAGTTGTAACTACAATTTTATAGTTGACTCCTCGCTAAATGCGAGTAGCTTTTATAAAAATAATATGTACAAGATCCATGCATTCTGAGGCATTTTTTGGCAGAATGCGAGGGTCGAAAGACTAGACTTTGGCTTAGAAACATCTCTCACGCCAGTTGTAACCACAATTTTATAGTTGACTCCTAGTTATATACAAGATGCTTTTATAAAAATAATAAACATACGATCCACGCTGAGGAAAAGATGTCGCTCCTTAAACTCAAAAGTATTAGGGTCCACGACAAGATGGCAGCCACAGTAAGGCATTTTTTGGCAGAATGCGAGTGGCTAAAGTATGGACTGGCTTACAAACATCTCTCACGCCAGTTGTAACTACAATTTTATAGTTGACTCCTCGCTAAATGCGAGTAGCTTTTATAAAAATAATATGTACAAGATCCATGCATTCTGAGGCATTTTTTGGCAGAATGCGAGGGTCGAAAGTCTAGACTTTGGCTTACTGGCATCTCTCACGCCAGTTGTAACTACAAGTTTATAGTTGACTCCTCGCTAAATGCAAGTAGCTTTTATAAAAATAATATGTACAAGATCCACGCATTCTGAGGCATTTTTTGGCAGAATGCGAGGGTCGAAAGTCTAGACTTTGGCTTACAAAAATCTCTCACGCCAGTTGTAACTACAATTTTATAGTTGACTCCTCGCTAAATGCGAGTAGCTTTTGAAAAAATAATATGTACAAGATCCACGCATTCTGAGGCATTTTTTGGCAGAATGCGAGGGTCGAAAGTCTAGACTTTGGCTTAGAAACATCTCTCACGCCAGTTGTAACCACAATTTTATAGTTGACTCCTAGTTATATACAAGATGCTTTTATAAAAATAATAAACATACGATCCACGCTGAGGAAAAGATGTCGCTCCTTAAACTCAAAAGTATTAGGGTCCACGACAAGATGGCGGCCACAGTAAGGCATTTTTTGGCAGAATGCGAGTGTCTAAAGTATGGACTGGCTTACAAACATCTCTCACGCCAGTTGTAACTACAATTTTATAGTTGACTCCTCGCTAAATGCGAGTAGCTTTTATAAAAATAATATGTACAAGATCCACGCATTCTGAGGCATTTTTTGGCAGAATGCGAGGTTCGAAAGTCTAGACTTTGGCTTACTGGCATCTCTCACGCCAGTTGTAACTACAAGTTTATAGTTGACTCCTAGCTAAATGCAAGTAGCTTTTATAAAAATAATATGTACAAGATCCACGCATTCTGAGACATTTTTCGTCAGAATGCGAGTGTCTAAAGTCTAGACTTTGGCTTACAAAAATCTCTCACGCCAGTTGTAACTGCAATTCTATAGTTGACTCCTCGCTAAATGCGAGTAGCTTTTATAAAAATAATATGTACAAGATCCACGCATTCTGAGGCATTTTTTGGCAGAATGCGAGGGTCGAAAGTCTAGACTTTGGCTTAGAAACATCTCTCACGCCAGTTGTAACCACAATTTTATAGTTGACTCCTAGTTATATACAAGATGCTTTTATAAAAATAATAAACATACGATCCACGCTGAGGAAAAGATGTCGCTCCTTAAACTCAAAAGTATTAGGGTCCACGACAAGATGGCGGCCACAGTAAGGCATTTTTTGGCAGAATGCGAGTGTCTAAAGTATGGACTGGCTTACAAACATCTCTCACGCCAGTTGTAACTACAATTTTATAGTTGACTCCTCGCTAAATGCGAGTAGCTTTTATAAAAATAATATGTACAAGATCCACGCATTCTGAGGCATTTTTTGGCAGAATGCGAGGTTCGAAAGTCTAGACTTTGGCTTACTGGCATCTCTCACGCCAGTTGTAACTACAAGTTTATAGTTGACTCCTAGCTAAATGCAAATAGCTTTTATAAAAATAATATGTACAAGATCCACGCATTCTGAGACATTTTTCGTCAGAATGCGAGGGTCGAAAGTCTAGACTTTGGCTTACAAAAATCTCTCACGCCAGTTGTAACTACAATTCTATAGTTGACTCCTCGCTAAATGCGAGTAGCTTTTATAAAAATAATATGTACAAGATCCACGCATTCTGAGGCATTTTTTGGCAGAATGCGAGGGTCGAAAGTCTAGACTTTGGCTTACAAAAATCTCTCACGCCAGTTGTAACTACAATTCTATAGTTGACTCCTCGCTAAATGCGAGTAGCTTTTATAAAAATAATATGTACAAGATCCACGCATTCTGAGGCATTTTTTGGCAGAATGCGAGGGTCGAAAGTCTAGACTTTGGCTTAGAAACATCTCTCACGCCAGTTGTAACCACAATTTTATAGTTGACTCCTAGTTATATACAAGATGCTTTTATAAAAATAATACACATACGATCCACGCCGAGGAAAAGATGTCGCTCCTTAAACTCAAAAGTATTAGGGTCCACGACAAGATGGAGGCCACAGTAAGGCATTTTTTGGCAGAATGCGAGTGTCTAAAGTATGGACTGGCTTACAAACATCTCTCACGCCAGTTGTAACTACAATTTTATAGTTGACTCCTCGCTAAATGCGAGTAGCTTTTATAAAAATAATATGTACAAGATCCATGCATTCTGAGGCATTTTTTGGCAGAATGCGAGGGTCGAAAGTCTAGACTTTGGCTTAGAAACATCTCTCACGCCAGTTGTAACCACAATTTTATAGTTGACTCCTAGTTATATACAAGATGCTTTTATAAAAATAATAAACATACGATCCACGCTGAGGAAAAGATGTCGCTCCTTAAACTCAAAAGTATTAGGGTCCACGACAAGATGGCGGCCACAGTAAGGCATTTTTTGGCAGAATGCGAGTGGCTAAAGTATGGACTGGCTTACAAACATCTCTCACGCCAGTTGTAACTACAATTTTATAGTTGACTCCTCGCTAAATGCGAGTAGCTTTTATAAAAATAATATGTACAAGATCCATGCATTCTGAGGCATTTTTTGGCAGAATGCGAGGGTCGAAAGTCTAGACTTTGGCTTACTGGCATCTCTCACGCCAGTTGTAACTACAAGTTTATAGTTGACTCCTCGCTAAATGCAAGTAGCTTTTATAAAAATAATATGTACAAGATCCACGCATTCTGAGGCATTTTTTGGCAGAATGCGAGGGTCGAAAGTCTAGACTTTGGCTTACAAAAATCTCTCACGCCAGTTGTAACTACAATTTTATAGTTGACTCCTCGCTAAATGCGAGTAGCTTTTGAAAAAATAATATGTACAAGATCCACGCATTCTGAGGCATTTTTTGGCAGAATGCGAGGGTCGAAAGTCTAGACTTTGGCTTAGAAACATCTCTCACGCCAGTTGTAACCACAATTTTATAGTTGACTCCTAGTTATATACAAGATGCTTTTATAAAAATAATACACATACGATCCACGCTGAGGAAAAGATGTCGCTCCTTAAACTCAAAAGTATTAGGGTCCACGACAAGATGGCGGCCACAGTAAGGCATTTTTTGGCAGAATGCGAGTGTCTAAAGTATGGACTGGCTTACAAACATCTCTCACGCCAGTTGTAACTACAATTTTATAGTTGACTCCTCGCTAAATGCGAGTAGCTTTTATAAAAATAATATGTACAAGATCCACGCATTCTGAGGCATTTTTTGGCAGAATGCGAGGTTCGAAAGTCTAGACTTTGGCTTACTGGCATCTCTCACGCCAGTTGTAACTACAAGTTTATAGTTGACTCCTAGCTAAATGCAAGTAGCTTTTATAAAAATAATATGTACAAGATCCACGCATTCTGAGACATTTTTCGTCAGAATGCGAGTGTCTAAAGTCTAGACTTTGGCTTACAAAAATCTCTCACGCCAGTTGTAACTACAATTCTATAGTTGACTCCTCGCTAAATGCGAGTAGCTTTTATAAAAATAATATGTACAAGATCCACGCATTCTGAGGCATTTTTTGGCAGAATGCGAGGGTCGAAAGTCTAGACTTTGGCTTAGAAACATCTCTCACGCCAGTTGTAACCACAATTTTATAGTTGACTCCTAGTTATATACAAGATGCTTTTATAAAAATAATAAACATACGATCCACGCTGAGGAAAAGATGTCGCTCCTTAAACTCAAAAGTATTAGGGTCCACGACAAGATGGCGGCCACAGTAAGGCATTTTTTGGCAGAATGCGAGTGGCTAAAGTATGGACTGGCTTACAAACATCTCTCACGCCAGTTGTAACTACAATTTTATAGTTGACTCCTCGCTAAATGCGAGTAGCTTTTATAAAAATAATATGTACAAGATCCATGCATTCTGAGGCATTTTTTGGCAGAATGCGAGGGTCGAAAGTCTAGACTTTGGCTTACTGGCATCTCTCACGCCAGTTGTAACTACAAGTTTATAGTTGACTCCTCGCTAAATGCAAGTAGCTTTTATAAAAATAATATGTACAAGATCCACGCATTCTGAGGCATTTTTTGGCAGAATGCGAGGGTCGAAAGTCTAGACTTTGGCTTACAAAATCTCTCACGCCAGTTGTAACTACAATTCTATAGTTGACTCCTCGCTAAATGCGAGTAGCTTTTATAAAAATAATATGTACAAGATCCACGCATTCTGAGGCATTTTTTGGCAGAATGCGAGGGTCGAAAGTCTAGACTTTGGCTTACAAAAATCTCTCACGCCAGTTGTAACTACAATTCTATAGTTGACTCCTCGCTAAATGCGAGTAGCTTTTATAAAAATAATATGTACAAGATCCACGCATTCTGAGGCATTTTTTGGCAGAATGCGAGGGTCGAAAGTCTAGACTTTGGCTTAGAAACATCTCTCACGCCAGTTGTAACCACAATTTTATAGTTGACTCCTAGTTATATACAAGATGCTTTTATAAAAATAATACACATATGATCCACGCTGAGGAAAAGATGTCGCTCCTTAAACTCAAAAGTATTAGGGTCCACGACAAGATGGAGGCCACAGTAAGGCATTTTTTGGCAGAATGCGAGTGTCTAAAGTATGGACTGGCTTACAAACATCTCTCACGCCAGTTGTAACTACAATTTTATAGTTGACTCCTCGCTAAATGCGAGTAGCTTTTATAAAAATAATATGTACAAGATCCACGCATTCTGAGGCATTTTTTGGCAGAATGCGAGGGTCGAAAGTCTAGACTTTGGCTTAGAAACATCTCTCACGCCAGTTGTAACCACAATTTTATAGTTGACTCCTAGTTATATACAAGATGCTTTTATAAAAATAATAAACATACGATCCACGCTGAGGAAAAGATGTCGCTCCTTAAACTCAAAAGTATTAGGGTCCACGACAAGATGGCGGCCACAGTAAGGCATTTTTTGGCAGAATGCGAGTGGCTAAAGTATGGACTGGCTTACAAACATCTCTCACGCCAGTTGTAACTACAATTTTATAGTTGACTCCTCGCTAAATGCGAGTAGCTTTTATAAAAATAATATGTACAAGATCCATGCATTCTGAGGCATTTTTTGGCAGAATGCGAGGGTCGAAAGACTAGACTTTGGCTTAGAAACATCTCTCACGCCAGTTGTAACCACAATTTTATAGTTGACTCCTAGTTATATACAAGATGCTTTTATAAAAATAATAAACATACGATCCACGCTGAGGAAAAGATGTCGCTCCTTAAACTCAAAAGTATTAGGGTCCACGACAAGATGGCAGCCACAGTAAGGCATTTTTTGGCAGAATGCGAGTGGCTAAAGTATGGACTGGCTTACAAACATCTCTCACGCCAGTTGTAACTACAATTTTATAGTTGACTCCTCGCTAAATGCGAGTAGCTTTTATAAAAATAATATGTACAAGATCCATGCATTCTGAGGCATTTTTTGGCAGAATGCGAGGGTCGAAAGTCTAGACTTTGGCTTACTGGCATCTCTCACGCCAGTTGTAACTACAAGTTTATAGTTGACTCCTCGCTAAATGCAAGTAGCTTTTATAAAAATAATATGTACAAGATCCACGCATTCTGAGGCATTTTTTGGCAGAATGCGAGGGTCGAAAGTCTAGACTTTGGCTTACAAAAATCTCTCACGCCAGTTGTAACTACAATTTTATAGTTGACTCCTCGCTAAATGCGAGTAGCTTTTGAAAAAATAATATGTACAAGATCCACGCATTCTGAGGCATTTTTTGGCAGAATGCGAGGGTCGAAAGTCTAGACTTTGGCTTAGAAACATCTCTCACGCCAGTTGTAACCACAATTTTATAGTTGACTCCTAGTTATATACAAGATGCTTTTATAAAAATAATAAACATACGATCCACGCTGAGGAAAAGATGTCGCTCCTTAAACTCAAAAGTATTAGGGTCCACGACAAGATGGCGGCCACAGTAAGGCATTTTTTGGCAGAATGCGAGTGTCTAAAGTATGGACTGGCTTACAAACATCTCTCACGCCAGTTGTAACTACAATTTTATAGTTGACTCCTCGCTAAATGCGAGTAGCTTTTATAAAAATAATATGTACAAGATCCACGCATTCTGAGGCATTTTTTGGCAGAATGCGAGGTTCGAAAGTCTAGACTTTGGCTTACTGGCATCTCTCACGCCAGTTGTAACTACAAGTTTATAGTTGACTCCTAGCTAAATGCAAGTAGCTTTTATAAAAATAATATGTACAAGATCCACGCATTCTGAGACATTTTTCGTCAGAATGCGAGTGTCTAAAGTCTAGACTTTGGCTTACAAAAATCTCTCACGCCAGTTGTAACTGCAATTCTATAGTTGACTCCTCGCTAAATGCGAGTAGCTTTTATAAAAATAATATGTACAAGATCCACGCATTCTGAGGCATTTTTTGGCAGAATGCGAGGGTCGAAAGTCTAGACTTTGGCTTAGAAACATCTCTCACGCCAGTTGTAACCACAATTTTATAGTTGACTCCTAGTTATATACAAGATGCTTTTATAAAAATAATAAACATACGATCCACGCTGAGGAAAAGATGTCGCTCCTTAAACTCAAAAGTATTAGGGTCCACGACAAGATGGCGGCCACAGTAAGGCATTTTTTGGCAGAATGCGAGTGTCTAAAGTATGGACTGGCTTACAAACATCTCTCACGCCAGTTGTAACTACAATTTTATAGTTGACTCCTCGCTAAATGCGAGTAGCTTTTATAAAAATAATATGTACAAGATCCACGCATTCTGAGGCATTTTTTGGCAGAATGCGAGGTTCGAAAGTCTAGACTTTGGCTTACTGGCATCTCTCACGCCAGTTGTAACTACAAGTTTATAGTTGACTCCTAGCTAAATGCAAATAGCTTTTATAAAAATAATATGTACAAGATCCACGCATTCTGAGACATTTTTCGTCAGAATGCGAGGGTCGAAAGTCTAGACTTTGGCTTACAAAAATCTCTCACGCCAGTTGTAACTACAATTCTATAGTTGACTCCTCGCTAAATGCGAGTAGCTTTTATAAAAATAATATGTACAAGATCCACGCATTCTGAGGCATTTTTTGGCAGAATGCGAGGGTCGAAAGTCTAGACTTTGGCTTACAAAAATCTCTCACGCCAGTTGTAACTACAATTCTATAGTTGACTCCTCGCTAAATGCGAGTAGCTTTTATAAAAATAATATGTACAAGATCCACGCATTCTGAGGCATTTTTTGGCAGAATGCGAGGGTCGAAAGTCTAGACTTTGGCTTAGAAACATCTCTCACGCCAGTTGTAACCACAATTTTATAGTTGACTCCTAGTTATATACAAGATGCTTTTATAAAAATAATACACATACGATCCACGCCGAGGAAAAGATGTCGCTCCTTAAACTCAAAAGTATTAGGGTCCACGACAAGATGGAGGCCACAGTAAGGCATTTTTTGGCAGAATGCGAGTGTCTAAAGTATGGACTGGCTTACAAACATCTCTCACGCCAGTTGTAACTACAATTTTATAGTTGACTCCTCGCTAAATGCGAGTAGCTTTTATAAAAATAATATGTACAAGATCCATGCATTCTGAGGCATTTTTTGGCAGAATGCGAGGGTCGAAAGTCTAGACTTTGGCTTAGAAACATCTCTCACGCCAGTTGTAACCACAATTTTATAGTTGACTCCTAGTTATATACAAGATGCTTTTATAAAAATAATAAACATACGATCCACGCTGAGGAAAAGATGTCGCTCCTTAAACTCAAAAGTATTAGGGTCCACGACAAGATGGCGGCCACAGTAAGGCATTTTTTGGCAGAATGCGAGTGGCTAAAGTATGGACTGGCTTACAAACATCTCTCACGCCAGTTGTAACTACAATTTTATAGTTGACTCCTCGCTAAATGCGAGTAGCTTTTATAAAAATAATATGTACAAGATCCATGCATTCTGAGGCATTTTTTGGCAGAATGCGAGGGTCGAAAGTCTAGACTTTGGCTTACTGGCATCTCTCACGCCAGTTGTAACTACAAGTTTATAGTTGACTCCTCGCTAAATGCAAGTAGCTTTTATAAAAATAATATGTACAAGATCCACGCATTCTGAGGCATTTTTTGGCAGAATGCGAGGGTCGAAAGTCTAGACTTTGGCTTACAAAAATCTCTCACGCCAGTTGTAACTACAATTTTATAGTTGACTCCTCGCTAAATGCGAGTAGCTTTTGAAAAAATAATATGTACAAGATCCACGCATTCTGAGGCATTTTTTGGCAGAATGCGAGGGTCGAAAGTCTAGACTTTGGCTTAGAAACATCTCTCACGCCAGTTGTAACCACAATTTTATAGTTGACTCCTAGTTATATACAAGATGCTTTTATAAAAATAATACACATACGATCCACGCTGAGGAAAAGATGTCGCTCCTTAAACTCAAAAGTATTAGGGTCCACGACAAGATGGCGGCCACAGTAAGGCATTTTTTGGCAGAATGCGAGTGTCTAAAGTATGGACTGGCTTACAAACATCTCTCACGCCAGTTGTAACTACAATTTTATAGTTGACTCCTCGCTAAATGCGAGTAGCTTTTATAAAAATAATATGTACAAGATCCACGCATTCTGAGGCATTTTTTGGCAGAATGCGAGGTTCGAAAGTCTAGACTTTGGCTTACTGGCATCTCTCACGCCAGTTGTAACTACAAGTTTATAGTTGACTCCTAGCTAAATGCAAGTAGCTTTTATAAAAATAATATGTACAAGATCCACGCATTCTGAGACATTTTTCGTCAGAATGCGAGTGTCTAAAGTCTAGACTTTGGCTTACAAAAATCTCTCACGCCAGTTGTAACTACAATTCTATAGTTGACTCCTCGCTAAATGCGAGTAGCTTTTATAAAAATAATATGTACAAGATCCACGCATTCTGAGGCATTTTTTGGCAGAATGCGAGGGTCGAAAGTCTAGACTTTGGCTTAGAAACATCTCTCACGCCAGTTGTAACCACAATTTTATAGTTGACTCCTAGTTATATACAAGATGCTTTTATAAAAATAATAAACATACGATCCACGCTGAGGAAAAGATGTCGCTCCTTAAACTCAAAAGTATTAGGGTCCACGACAAGATGGCGGCCACAGTAAGGCATTTTTTGGCAGAATGCGAGTGGCTAAAGTATGGACTGGCTTACAAACATCTCTCACGCCAGTTGTAACTACAATTTTATAGTTGACTCCTCGCTAAATGCGAGTAGCTTTTATAAAAATAATATGTACAAGATCCATGCATTCTGAGGCATTTTTTGGCAGAATGCGAGGGTCGAAAGTCTAGACTTTGGCTTACTGGCATCTCTCACGCCAGTTGTAACTACAAGTTTATAGTTGACTCCTCGCTAAATGCAAGTAGCTTTTATAAAAATAATATGTACAAGATCCACGCATTCTGAGGCATTTTTTGGCAGAATGCGAGGGTCGAAAGTCTAGACTTTGGCTTACAAAAATCTCTCACGCCAGTTGTAACTACAATTCTATAGTTGACTCCTCGCTAAATGCGAGTAGCTTTTATAAAAATAATATGTACAAGATCCACGCATTCTGAGGCATTTTTTGGCAGAATGCGAGGGTCGAAAGTCTAGACTTTGGCTTACAAAAATCTCTCACGCCAGTTGTAACTACAATTCTATAGTTGACTCCTCGCTAAATGCGAGTAGCTTTTATAAAAATAATATGTACAAGATCCACGCATTCTGAGGCATTTTTTGGCAGAATGCGAGGGTCGAAAGTCTAGACTTTGGCTTAGAAACATCTCTCACGCCAGTTGTAACCACAATTTTATAGTTGACTCCTAGTTATATACAAGATGCTTTTATAAAAATAATACACATATGATCCACGCTGAGGAAAAGATGTCGCTCCTTAAACTCAAAAGTATTAGGGTCCACGACAAGATGGAGGCCACAGTAAGGCATTTTTTGGCAGAATGCGAGTGTCTAAAGTATGGACTGGCTTACAAACATCTCTCACGCCAGTTGTAACTACAATTTTATAGTTGACTCCTCGCTAAATGCGAGTAGCTTTTATAAAAATAATATGTACAAGATCCACGCATTCTGAGGCATTTTTTGGCAGAATGCGAGGGTCGAAAGTCTAGACTTTGGCTTAGAAACATCTCTCACGCCAGTTGTAACCACAATTTTATAGTTGACTCCTAGTTATATACAAGATGCTTTTATAAAAATAATAAACATACGATCCACGCTGAGGAAAAGATGTCGCTCCTTAAACTCAAAAGTATTAGGGTCCACGACAAGATGGCGGCCACAGTAAGGCATTTTTTGGCAGAATGCGAGTGGCTAAAGTATGGACTGGCTTACAAACATCTCTCACGCCAGTTGTAACTACAATTTTATAGTTGACTCCTCGCTAAATGCGAGTAGCTTTTATAAAAATAATATGTACAAGATCCATGCATTCTGAGGCATTTTTTGGCAGAATGCGAGGGTCGAAAGTCTAGACTTTGGCTTACTGGCATCTCTCACGCCAGTTGTAACTACAAGTTTATAGTTGACTCCTCGCTAAATGCAAGTAGCTTTTATAAAAATAATATGTACAAGATCCACGCATTCTGAGGCATTTTTTGGCAGAATGCGAGGGTCGAAAGTCTAGACTTTGGCTTACAAAATCTCTCACGCCAGTTGTAACTACAATTTTATAGTTGACTCCTCGCTAAATGCGAGTAGCTTTTGAAAAAATAATATGTACAAGATCCACGCATTCTGAGGCATTTTTTGGCAGAATGCGAGGGTCGAAAGTCTAGACTTTGGCTTAGAAACATCTCTCACGCCAGTTGTAACCACAATTTTATAGTTGACTCCTAGTTATATACAAGATGCTTTTATAAAAATAATAAACATACGATCCACGCTGAGGAAAAGATGTCGCTCCTTAAACTCAAAAGTATTAGGGTCCACGACAAGATGGCGGCCACAGTAAGGCATTTTTTGGCAGAATGCGAGTGTCTAAAGTATGGACTGGCTTACAAACATCTCTCACGCCAGTTGTAACTACAATTTTATAGTTGACTCCTCGCTAAATGCGAGTAGCTTTTATAAAAATAATATGTACAAGATCCACGCATTCTGAGGCATTTTTTGGCAGAATGCGAGGTTCGAAAGTCTAGACTTTGGCTTACTGGCATCTCTCACGCCAGTTGTAACTACAAGTTTATAGTTGACTCCTCGCTAAATGCGAGTAGCTTTTATAAAAATAATATGTACAAGATCCACGCATTCTGAGGCATTTTTTGGCAGAATGCGAGTGTCTAAAGTCTAGACTTTGGCTTACAAAAATCTCTCACGCCAGTTGTAACTACAATTTTATAGTTGACTCCTCGCTAAATGCGAGTAGCTTTTGAAAAAATAATATGTACAAGATCCACGCATTCTGAGGCATTTTTTGGCAGAATGCAAGGGTCGAAAGTCTAGACTTTGGCTTAGAAACATCTCTCACGCCAGTTGTAACCACAATTTTATAGTTGACTCCTAGTTATATACAAGATGCTTTTATAAAAATAATACACATACGATCCACGCTGAGGAAAAGATGTCGCTCCTTAAACTCAAAAGTATTAGGGTCCACGACAAGATGGCGGCCACAGTAAGGCATTTTTTGGCAGAATGCGAGTGTCTAAAGTATGGACTGGCTTACAAACATCTCTCACGCCAGTTGTAACTACAATTTTATAGTTGACTCCTCGCTAAATGCGAGTAGCTTTTATAAAAATAATATGTACAAGATCCACGCATTCTGAGGCATTTTTTGGCAGAATGCGAGGTTCGAAAGTCTAGACTTTGGCTTACTGGCATCTCTCACGCCAGTTGTAACTACAAGTTTATAGTTGACTCCTAGCTAAATGCAAGTAGCTTTTATAAAAATAATATGTACAAGATCCACGCATTCTGAGACATTTTTCGTCAGAATGCGAGTGTCTAAAGTCTAGACTTTGGCTTACAAAAATCTCTCACGCCAGTTGTAACTACAATTCTATAGTTGACTCCTCGCTAAATGCGAGTAGCTTTTATAAAAATAATATGTACAAGATCCACGCATTCTGAGGCATTTTTTGGCAGAATGCGAGGGTCGAAAGTCTAGACTTTGGCTTAGAAACATCTCTCACGCCAGTTGTAACCACAATTTTATAGTTGACTCCTAGTTATATACAAGATGCTTTTATAAAAATAATAAACATACGATCCACGCTGAGGAAAAGATGTCGCTCCTTAAACTCAAAAGTATTAGGGTCCACGACAAGATGGCGGCCACAGTAAGGCATTTTTGGCAGAATGCGAGTGGCTAAAGTATGGACTGGCTTACAAACATCTCTCACGCCAGTTGTAACTACAATTTTATAGTTGACTCCTCGCTAAATGCGAGTAGCTTTTATAAAAATAATATGTACAAGATCCATGCATTCTGAGGCATTTTTTGGCAGAATGCGAGGGTCGAAAGTCTAGACTTTGGCTTACTGGCATCTCTCACGCCAGTTGTAACTACAAGTTTATAGTTGACTCCTCGCTAAATGCAAGTAGCTTTTATAAAAATAATATGTACAAGATCCACGCATTCTGAGGCATTTTTTGGCAGAATGCGAGGGTCGAAAGTCTAGACTTTGGCTTACAAAAATCTCTCACGCCAGTTGTAACTACAATTCTATAGTTGACTCCTCGCTAAATGCGAGTAGCTTTTATAAAAATAATCTGTACAAGATCCACGCATTCTGAGGCATTTTTTGGCAGAATGCGAGGGTCGAAAGTCTAGACTTTGGCTTACAAAAATCTCTCACGCCAGTTGTAACTACAATTCTATAGTTGACTCCTCGCTAAATGCGAGTAGCTTTTATAAAAATAATATGTACAAGATCCACGAATTCTGAGGCATTTTTTGGCAGAATGCGAGGGTCGAAAGTCTAGACTTTGGCTTAGAAACATCTCTCACGCCAGTTGTAACCACAATTTTATAGTTGACTCCTAGTTATATACAAGATGCTTTTATAAAAATAATACACATACGATCCACGCTGAGGAAAAGATGTCGCTCCTTAAACTCAAAAGTATTAGGGTCCACGACAAGATGGAGGCCACAGTAAGGCATTTTTTGGCAGAATGCGAGTGTCTAAAGTATGGACTGGCTTACAAACATCTCTCACGCCAGTTGTAACTACAATTTTATAGTTGACTCCTCGCTAAATGCGAGTAGCTTTTATAAAATAATATGTACAAGATCCACGCATTCTGAGGCATTTTTTGGCAGAATGCGAGGTCGAAAGTCTAGACTTTGGCTTAGAAACATCTCTCACGCCAGTTGTAACCACAATTTTATAGTTGACTCCTAGTTATATACAAGATGCTTTTATAAAAATAATAAACATACGATCCACGCTGAGGAAAAGATGTCGCTCCTTAAACTCAAAAGTATTAGGGTCCACGACAAGATGGCGGCCACAGTAAGGCATTTTTTGGCAGAATGCGAGTGGCTAAAGTATGGACTGGCTTACAAACATCTCTCACGCCAGTTGTAACTACAATTCTATAGTTGACTCCTCGCTAAATGCGAGTAGCTTTTATAAAAATAATATGTACAAGATCCACGCATTCTGAGGCATTTTTTGGCAGAATGCGAGGGTCGAAAGTCTAGACTTTGGCTTAGAAACATCTCTCACGCCAGTTGTAACCACAATTTTATAGTTGACTCCTAGTTATATACAAGATGCTTTTATAAAAATAATAACATACGATCCACGCTGAGGAAAAGATGTCGCTCCTTAAACTCAAAAGTATTAGGGTCCACGACAAGATGGCGGCCACAGTAAGGCATTTTTTGGCAGAATGCGAGTGGCTAAAGTATGGACTGGCTTACAAACATCTCTCACGCCAGTTGTAACTACAATTTTATAGTTGACTCCTCGCTAAATGCGAGTAGCTTTTATAAAAATAATATGTACAAGATCCACGCATTCTGAGGCATTTTTTGGCAGAATGCGAGGGTCGAAAGTCTAGACTTTGGCTTACAAAAATCTCTCACGCCAGTTGTAACTACAATTTTATAGTTGACTCCTCGCTAAATGCGAGTAGCTTTTATAAAAATAATATGTACAAGATCCACGCATTCTGAGGCATTTTTTGGCAGAATGCGAGGGTCGAAAGTCTAGACTTTGGCTTACAAAAATCTCTCACGCCAGTTGTAACTACAATTCTATAGTTGACTCCTCGCTAAATGCAAGTAGCTTTTATAAAAATAATATGTACAAGATCCACGCATTCTGAGGCATTTTTTGGCAGAATGCGAGGGTCGAAAGTCTAGACTTTGGCTTACTGGCATCTCTCACGGCAGTTGTAACTATAATTTTATAGTTGACTCCTAGCTATATACAAGTTGCTTTTATGAAAATAATACACATACGATCCACGCTAAGGAAAAGATGTCGCTCCTTAAACTCAAAAGTATTAGGGTCCACGACAAGATGGCGGCCACAGTAAGGCATTTTTTGGCAGAATGCGAGTGTCTAAAGTATGGACTGGCTTACAAACATCTCTCACGCCAGTTGTAACTACAATTTTATAGTTGACTCCTCGCTAAATGCGAGTAGCTTTTATAAAAATAATATGTACAAGATCCACGCATTCTGAGGCATTTTTTGGCAGAATGCGAGGGTCGAAAGTCTAGACTTTGGCTTACTGGCATCTCTCACGGCAGTTGTAACTATAATTTTATAGTTGACTCCTAGCTATATACAAGTTGCTTTTATGAAAATAATACACATACGATCCACGCTAAGGAAAAGATGTCGCTCCTTAAACTCAAAAGTATTAGGGTCCACGACAAGATGGCGGCCACAGTAAGGCATTTTTTGGCAGAATGCGAGTGTCTAAAGTATGGACTGGCTTACAAACATCTCTCACGCCAGTTGTAACTACAATTCTATAGTTGACTCCTCGCTAAATGCAAGTAGCTTTTATAAAAATAATATGTACAAGATCCACGCATTCTGAGGCATTTTTTGGCAGAATGCGAGGGTCGAAAGTCTAGACTTTGGCTTACAAAAATCTCTCACGCCAGTTGTAACTACAATTTTATAGTTGACTCCTCGCTAAATGCGAGTAGCTTTTATAAAAATAATATGTACAAGATCCACGCATTCTGAGGCATTTTTTGGCAGAATGCGAGGGTCGAAAGTCTAGACTTTGGCTTACAAAAATCTCTCACGCCAGTTGTAACTACAATTCTATAGTTGACTCCTCGCTAAATGCAAGTAGCTTTTATAAAAATAATATGTACAAGATCCACGCATTCTGAGGCATTTTTTGGCAGAATGCGAGGGTCGAAAGTCTAGACTTTGGCTTACTGGCATCTCTCACGGCAGTTGTAACTATAATTTTATAGTTGACTCCTAGCTATATACAAGTTGCTTTTATGAAAATAATACACATACGATCCACGCTAAGGAAAAGATGTCGCTCCTTAAACTCAAAAGTATTAGGGTCCACGACAAGATGGCGGCCACAGTAAGGCATTTTTTGGCAGAATGCGAGTGTCTAAAGTATGGACTGGCTTACAAACATCTCTCACGCCAGTTGTAACTACAATTTTATAGTTGACTCCTCGCTAAATGCGAGTAGCTTTTATAAAAATAATATGTACAAGATCCACGCATTCTGAGGCATTTTTTGGCAGAATGCGAGGGTCGAAAGTCTAGACTTTGGCTTACTGGCATCTCTCACGGCAGTTGTAACTATAATTTTATAGTTGACTCCTAGTTATATACAAGTTGCTTTTATGAAAATAATACACATACGATCCACGCTAAGGAAAAGATGTCGCTCCTTAAACTCAAAAGTATTAGGGTCCACGACAAGATGGCGGCCACAGTAAGGCATTTTTTGGCAGAATGCGAGTGTCTAAAGTATGGACTGGCTTACAAACATCTCTCACGCCAGTTGTAACTACAATTTTATAGTTGACTCCTCGCTAAATGCGAGTAGCTTTTATAAAAATAATATGTACAAGATCCACGCATTCTGAGGCATTTTTTGGCAGAATGCGAGGGTCGAAAGTCTAGACTTTGGCTTACTGGCATCTCTCACGCCAGTTGTAACTACAAGTTTATAGTTGACTCCTAGTTATATACAAGTTGCTTTATAAAAATAATACACATACGATCCACGCTGAGGAAAAGATGTCGCTCCTTAAACTCAAAAGTATTAGGGTCCACGACAAGATGGCGGCCACAGTAAGGCAATTTTTTGGCAGAATGCGAGTGTCTAAAGTATGGACTGGCTTACAAACATCTCTCACGCCAGTTGTAACTACAATTTTATAGTTGACTCCTCGCTAAATGCGAGTAGCTTTTATAAAAATAATATGTACAAGATCCACGCATTCTGAGGCATTTTTTGGCAGAATGCGAGGGTCGAAAGTCTAGACTTTGGCTTACAAAAATCTCTCACGCCAGTTGTAACTACAATTTTATAGTTGACTCCTCGCTAAATGCGAGTAGCTTTTATAAAAATAATATGTACAAGATCCACGCATTCTGAGGCATTTTTGGCAAATGCGAGGGTCGAAAGTCTAGACTTTGGCTTACAAAAATCTCTCACGCCAGTTGTAACTACAATTCTATAGTTGACTCCTCGCTAAATGCAAGTAGCTTTTATAAAAATAATATGTACAAGATCCACGCATTCTGAGGCATTTTTTGGCAGAATGCGAGGGTCGAAAGTCTAGACTTTGGCTTACTGGCATCTCTCACGCCAGTTGTAACTACAAGTTTATAGTTGACTCCTAGTTATATACAAGTTGCTTTATAAAAATAATACACATACGATCCACGCTGAGGAAAAGATGTCGCTCCTTAAACTCAAAAGTATTAGGGTCCACGACAAGATGGCGGCCACAGTAAGGCATTTTTTGGCAGAATGCGAGTGTCTAAAGTATGGACTGGCTTACAAACATCTCTCACGCCAGTTGTAACTACAATTTTATAGTTGACTCCTCGCTAAATGCGAGTAGCTTTTATAAAAATAATATGTACAAGATCCACGCATTCTGAGGCATTTTTTGGCAGAATGCGAGGGTCGAAAGTCTAGACTTTGGCTTACAAAAATCTCTCACGCCAGTTGTAACTACAATTTTATAGTTGACTCCTCGCTAAATGCAAGTAGCTTTTATAAAATAATATGTACAAGATCCACGCATTCTGAGGCATTTTTTGGCAGAATGCGAGGTCGAAAGTCTAGACTTTGGCTTACAAAAATCTCTCACGCCAGTTGTAACTACAATTCTATAGTTGACTCCTCGCTAAATGCGAGTAGCTTTTATAAAAATAATATGTACAAGATCCACGCATTCTGAGGCATTTTTTGGCAGAATGCGAGGGTCGAAAGTCTAGACTTTGGCTTAGAAATCTCTCACGCCAGTTGTAACTACAATTTTATAGTTGACTCCTAGTTATATACAAGTTGCTTTTATAAAAATAATACACATACGATCCACGCTGAGGAAAAGATGTCGCTCCTTAAACTCAAAAGTATTAGGGTCCACGACAAGATGGCGGCCACAGTAAGGCATTTTTTGGCAGAATGCGAGTGTCTAAAGTATGGACTGGCTTACAAACATCTCTCACGCCAGTTGTAACTACAATTTTATAGTTGACTCCTCGCTAAATGCGAGTAGCTTTTATAAAAATAATATGTACAAGATCCACGCATTCTGAGGCATTTTTTGGCAGAATGCGAGGGTCGAAAGTCTAGACTTTGGCTTACAAACATCTCTCACGCCAGTTGTAACTACAATTTTATAGTTGACTCCTCGCTAAATGCAAGTAGCTTTTATAAAAATAATATGTACAAGATCCACGCATTCTGAGGCATTTTTTGGCAGAATGCGAGGGTCGAAAGTCTAGACTTTGGCTTACAAAAATCTCTCACGCCAGTTGTAACTACAATTCTATAGTTGACTCCTCGCTAAATGCGTAGCTTTTATAAAAATAATATGTACAAGATCCACGCATTCTGAGGCATTTTTTGGCAGAATGCGAGGGTCGAAAGTCTAGACTTTGGCTTAGAAACATCTCTCACGCCAGTTGTAACCACAATTTTATAGTTGACTCCTAGTTATATACAAGTTGCTTTTATAAAAATAATACACATACGATCCACGCTGAGGAAAAGATGTCGCTCCTTAAACTCAAAAGTATTAGGGTCCACGACAAGATGGCGGCCACAGTAAGGCATTTTTTGGCAGAATGCGAGTGTCTAAAGTATGGACTGGCTTACAAACATCTCTCACGCCAGTTGTAACTACAATTTTATAGTTGACTCCTCGCTAAATGCGAGTAGCTTTTATAAAAATAATATGTACAAGATCCACGCATTCTGAGGCATTTTTTGGCAGAATGCGAGGGTCGAAAGTCTAGACTTTGGCTTAGAAACATCTCTCACGCCAGTTGTAACTACAATTTTATAGTTGACTCCTCGCTAAATCCAAGTAGCTTTTATAAAAATAATATGTACAAGATCCACGCATTTGAGGCATTTTTTGGCAGAATGCGAGTGTCGAAAGTCTAGACTTTGGCTTACAAACATCTCTCACGCCAGTTGTAACTACAATTTTATAGTTGACTCCTCGCTAAATGCGAGTAGCTTTTATAAAAATAATATGTACAAGATCCACGCATTCTGAGGCATTTTTTGGCAGAATGCGAGGGTCGAAAGTCTAGACTTTGGCTTAGAAACATCTCTCACGCCAGTTGTAACTACAATTTTATAGTTGACTCCTAGTTATATACAAGTTGCTTTATAAAATAATACACATACGATCCACGCTGAGGAAAAGATGTCGCTCCTTAAACTCAAAAGTATTAGGGTCCACGACAAGATGGCGGCCACAGTAAGGCATTTTTTGGCAGAATGCGAGTGTCTAAAGTATGGACTGGCTTACAAACATCTCTCACGCCAGTTGTAACTACAATTTTATAGTTGACTCCTCGCTAAATGCGAGTAGCTTTTATAAAAATAATATGTACAAGATCCACGCATTCTGAGGCATTTTTTGGCAGAATGCGAGGGTCGAAAGTCTAGACTTTGGCTTACAAAATCTCTCACGCCAGTTGTAACTACAATTTTATAGTTGACTCCTCGCTAAATGCAAGTGCTTTTATAAAAATAATATGTACAAGATCCACGCATTCTGAGGCATTTTTTTGGCAGAATGCGAGGGTCGAAAGTCTAGACTTTGGCTTAGAAACATCTCTCACGCCAGTTGTAACCACAATTTTATAGTTGACTCCTAGTTATATACAAGTTGCTTTTATAAAAAATAATACACATACGATCCACGCTGAGGAAAAGATGTCGCTCCTTAAACTCAAAAGTATTAGGGTCCACGACAAGATGGCGGCCACAGTAAGGCATTTTTTGGCAGAATGCGAGTGTCTAAAGTATGGACTGGCTTACAAACATCTCTCACGCCAGTTGTAACTACAATTTTATAGTTGACTCCTCGCTAAATGCGAGTAGCTTTTATAAAAATAATATGTACAAGATCCACGCATTCTGAGGCATTTTTTGGCAGAATGCGAGGGTCAAAAGTCTAGACTTTGCTTACAAAAATCTCTCACGCCAGTTGTAACTACAATTTATAGTTGACTCCTCGCTAAATGCAAGTAGCTTTTATAAAAAATAATATGTACAAGATCCACGCATTCTGAGGCATTTTTTGGCAGAATGCGAGGGTCGAAAGTCTAGACTTTGGCTTACAAAAATCTCTCACGCCAGTTGTAACTACAATTCTATAGTTGACTCCTCGCTAAATGCGAGTAGCTTTATAAAAATAATATGTACAAGATCCACGCATTCTGAGGCATTTTTTGGCAGAATGCGAGGGTCGAAAGTCTAGACTTTGGCTTAGAAACATCTCTCACGCCAGTTGTAACCACAATTTTATAGTTGACTCCTAGTTATATACAAGTTGCTTTTATAAAAATAATAACACATACGATCCACGCTGAGGAAAAGATGTCGCTCCTTAAACTCAAAAGTATTAGGGTCCACGACAAGATGGCGGCCACAGTAAGGCATTTTTTGGCAGAATGCGAGTGTCTAAAGTATGGACTGGCTTACAAACATCTCTCACGCCAGTTGTAACTACAATTTTATAGTTGACTCCTCGCTAAATGCAAGTAGCTTTTATAAAAATAATATGTACAAGATCCACGCATTCTGAGGCATTTTTTGGCAGAATGCGAGGGTCGAAAGTCTAGACTTTGGCTTAGAAACATCTCTCACGCCAGTTGTAACCACAATTTTATAGTTGACTCCTAGTTATATACAAGTTGCTTTTATAAAAATAATACACATACGATCCACGCTGAGGAAAAGATGTCGCTCCTTAAACTCAAAAGTATTAGGGTCCACGACAAGATGGCGGCCACAGTAAGGCATTTTTTGGCAGAATGCGAGTGTCTAAAGTATGGACTGGCTTACAAACATCTCTCACGCCAGTTGTAACTACAATTTTATAGTTGACTCCTCGCTAAATGCGAGTAGCTTTTATAAAAATAATATGTACAAGATCCACGCATTCTGAGGCATTTTTTGGCAGAATGCGAGGGTCGAAAGTCTAGACTTTGGCTTAGAAACATCTCTCACGCCAGTTGTAACCACAATTTTATAGTTGACTCCTAGTTATATACAAGTTGCTTTATAAAAATAATACACATACGATCCACGCTGAGGAAAAGATGTCGCTCCTTAAACTCAAAAGTATTAGGGTCCACGACAAGATGGCGGCCACAGTAAGGCATTTTTTGGCAGAATGCGAGTGTCTAAAGTATGGACTGGCTTACAAACATCTCTCACGCCAGTTGTAACTACAATTTTATAGTTGACTCCTCGCTAAATGCGAGTAGCTTTTATAAAAATAATATGTACAAGATCCACGCATTCTGAGGCATTTTTTGGCAGAATGCGAGGGTCGAAAGTCTAGACTTTGGCTTAGAAACATCTCTCACGCCAGTTGTAACTACAATTTTATAGTTGACTCCTAGTTATATACAAGTTGCTTTTATAAAAATAATACACATACGATCCACGCTGAGGAAAAGATGTCGCTCCTTAAACTCAAAAGTATTAGGGTCCACGACAAGATGGCGGCCACAGTAAGGCATTTTTTGGCAGAATGCGAGTGTCTAAAGTATGGACTGGCTTACAAACATCTCTCACGCCAGTTGTAACTACAATTTTATAGTTGACTCCTCGCTAAATCCAAGTAGCTTTTATGAAAATAATATGTACAAGATCCACGCATTCTAGTGGCATTTTTTGGCAGAATGCGAGGGTCGAAAGTCTAGACTTTGGCTTACAAAAATCTCTCACGCCAGTTGTAACTACAATTCTATAGTTGACTCCTCGCTAAATGCGAGTAGCTTTTATAAAAATAATATGTACAAGATCCACGCATTCTGAGGCATTTTTTGGCAGAATGCGAGGGTCGAAAGTCTAGACTTTGGCTTAGAAACATCTCTCACGCCAGTTGTAACCACAATTTTATAGTTGACTCCTAGTTATATACAAGTTGCTTTTATAAAAATAATACACATACGATCCACGCTGAGGAAAAGATGTCGCTCCTTAAACTCAAAAGTATTAGGGTCCACGACAAGATGGCGGCCACAGTAAGGCATTTTTTGGCAGAATGCGAGTGTCTAAAGTATGGACTGGCTTACAAACATCTCTCACGCCAGTTGTAACTACAATTTTATAGTTGACTCCTCGCTAAATGCGAGTAGCTTTTATAAAAATAATATGTACAAGATCCACGCATTCTGAGGCATTTTTTGGCAGAATGCGAGGGTCGAAAGTCTAGACTTTGGCTTAGAAACATCTCTCACGCCAGTTGTAACCACAATTTTATAGTTGACTCCTAGTTATATACAAGTTGCTTTTATAAAATAATACACATACGATCCACGCTGAGGAAAAGATGTCGCTCCTTAAACTCAAAAGTATTAGGGTCCACGACAAGATGGCGGCCACAGTAAGGCATTTTTTGGCAGAATGCGAGTGTCTAAAGTATGGACTGGCTTACAAACATCTCTCACGCCAGTTGTAACTACAATTTTATAGTTGACTCCTCGCTAAATGCGAGTAGCTTTTATAAAAATAATATGTACAAGATCCACGCATTCTGAGGCATTTTTTGGCAGAATGCGAGGGTCGAAAGTCTAGACTTTGGCTTACAAAAATCTCTCACGCCAGTTGTAACTACAATTTTATAGTTGACTCCTCGCTAAATGCAAGTAGCTTTTATAAAAAATAATATGTACAAGATCCACGCATTCTGAGGCATTTTTTGGCAGAATGCGAGGGTCGAAAGTCTAGACTTTGGCTTACAAAATCTCTCACGCCAGTTGTAACTACAATTCTATAGTTGACTCCTCGCTAAATGCGAGTAGCTTTTATAAAAATAATATGTACAAGATCCACGCATTCTGAGGCATTTTTTGGCAGAATGCGAGGGTCGAAAGTCTAGACTTTGGCTTAGAAACATCTCTCACGCCAGTTGTAACCACAATTTTATAGTTGACTCCTAGTTATATACAAGATGCTTTTATAAAAATAATACACATACGATCCACGCTGAGGAAAAGATGTCGCTCCTTAAACTCAAAAGTATTAGGGTCCACGACAAGATGGCGGCCACAGTAAGGCATTTTTTGGCAGAATGCGAGTGTCTAAAGTATGGACTGGCTTACAAACATCTCTCACGCCAGTTGTAACTACAATTTTATAGTTGACTCCTCGCTAAATGCGAGTAGCTTTTATAAAAATAATATGTACAAGATCCACGCATTCTGAGGCATTTTTTGGCAGAATGCGAGGGTCGAAAGTCTAGACTTTGGCTTAGAAACATCTCTCACGCCAGTTGTAACTACAATTTATAGTTGACTCCTAGCTATATACAAGTTGCTTTTATAAATAATAACACATACGATCCACGCTGAGGAAAAGATGTCGCTCCTTAAACTCAAAAGTATTAGGGTCCACGACAAGATGGCGGCCACAGTAAGGCATTTTTTGGCAGAATGCGAGTGTCTAAAGTATGGACTGGCTTACAAACATCTCTCACGCCAGTTGTAACTACAATTTTATAGTTGACTCCTCGCTAAATGCGAGTAGCTTTTATAAAAAATAATATGTACAAGATCCACGCATTCTGAGGCATTTTTGGCAGAATGCGAGGGTCGAAAGTCTAGACTTTGGCTTACAAAAATCTCTCACGCCAGTTGTAACTACAATTTTATAGTTGACTCCTCGCTAAATGCAAGTAGCTTTTATAAAAAAATATGTACAAGATCCACGCATTCTGAGGCATTTTTTGGCAGAATGCGAGGGTCGAAAGTCTAGACTTTGGCTTACAAACATCTCTCACGCCAGTTGTAACTACAATTTTATAGTTGACTCCTAGCTATATACAAGTTGCTTTTATAAAAATAATACACATACGATCCACGCTGAGGAAAAGATGTCGCTCCTTAAACTCAAAAGTATTAGGGTCCACGACAAGATGGCGGCCACAGTAAGCATTTTTTGGCAGAATGCGAGTGTCTAAAGTATGGACTTTGGCTTACAAACATCTCTCACGCCAGTTGTAACTACAATTTTATAGTTGACTCCTCGCTAAATGCAAGTAGCTTTTTATAAAAATAATATGTACAAGATCCACGCATTCTGAGGCATTTTTTGGCAGAATGCGAGTGTCGAAAGTCTAGACTTTGGCTTACAAAAATCTCTCACGCCAGTTGTAACTACAATTTTATAGTTGACTCCTCGCTAAATGCAAGTAGCTTTTATAAAAATAATATGTACAAGATCCACGCATTCTGAGGCATTTTTGGCAGAATGCGAGGGTCGAAAGTCTAGACTTTGGCTTAGAAACATCTCTCACGCCAGTTGTAACCACAATTTTATAGTTGACTCCTAGTTATATACAAGTTGCTTTTATAAAAATAATACACATACGATCCACGCTGAGGAAAAGATGTCGCTCCTTAAACTCAAAAGTATTAGGGTCCACGACAAGATGGCGGCCACAGTAAGGCATTTTTTGGCAGAATGCGAGTGTCTAAAGTATGGACTGGCTTACAAACATCTCTCACGCCAGTTGTAACTACAATTTTATAGTTGACTCCTCGCTAAATGCGAGTAGCTTTTTATAAAAATAATATGTACAAGATCCACGCATTCTGAGGCATTTTTTGGCAGAATGCGAGGGTCGAAAGTCTAGACTTTGGCTTAGAAACATCTCTCACGCCAGTTGTAACCACAATTTTATAGTTGACTCCTAGTTATATACAAGTTGCTTTTATAAAAATAATACACATACGATCCACGCTGAGGAAAAGATGTCGCTCCTTAAACTCAAAAGTATTAGGGTCCACGACAAGATGGCGGCCACAGTAAGGCATTTTTTGGCAGAATGCGAGTGTCTAAAGTATGGACTGGCTTACAAACATCTCTCACGCCAGTTGTAACTACAATTTTATAGTTGACTCCTCGCTAAATGCGAGTAGCTTTTATAAAAAAAATATGTACAAGATCCACGCATTCTGAGGCATTTTTTGGCAGAATGCGAGGGTCGAAAGTCTAGACTTTGGCTTACAAACATCTCTCACGCCAGTTGTAACTACAATTTTATAGTTGACTCCTCGCTAAATGCAAGTAGCTTTTATAAAAATAATATGTACAAGATCCACGCATTCTGAGGCATTTTTGGCAGAATGCGAGGGTCGAAAGTCTAGACTTTGGCTTAGAAAACATCTCTCACGCCAGTTGTAACTACAATTTATAGTTGACTCCTAGTTATATACAAGTTGCTTTTATGAAAATAATACACATACGATCCACGCTGAGGAAAAGATGTCGCTCCTTAAACTCAAAAGTATTAGGGTCCACGACAGATGGCGGCCACAGTAAGGCATTTTTTGCAGAATGCGAGTGTCTAAAGTATGGACTGGCTTACAAACATCTCTCACGCCAGTTGTAACTACAATTTTATAGTTGACTCCTCGCTAAATGCGAGTAGCTTTTATAAAAATAATATGTACAAGATCCACGCATTCTGAGGCATTTTTTGGCAGAATGCGAGGGTCGAAAGTCTAGACTTTGGCTTACAAAAAATCTCTCACGCCAGTTGTAACTACAATTCTATAGTTGACTCCTCGCTAAATGCAAGTAGCTTTTATAAAAATAATATGTACAAGATCCACGCATTCTGAGGCATTTTTTGGCAGAATGCGAGGGTCGAAAGTCTAGACTTTGGCTTAGAAAACATCTCTCACGCCAGTTGTAACCACAATTTTATAGTTGACTCCTAGTTATATACAAGTTGCTTTTATAAAAATAATACACATACGATCCACGCTGAGGAAAAGATGTCGCTCCTTAAACTCAAAAGTATTAGGGTCCACGACAAGATGGCGGCCACAGTAAGGCATTTTTTGGCAGAATGCGAGTGTCTAAAGTATGGACTGGCTTACAAACATCTCTCACGCCAGTTGTAACTACAATTTTATAGTTGACTCCTCGCTAAATGCGAGTAGCTTTTATAAAATAATATGTACAAGATCCACGCATTCTGAGGCATTTTTTGGCAGAATGCGAGGGTCGAAAGTCTAGACTTTGGCTTAGAAACATCTCTCACGCCAGTTGTAACACAATTTATAGTTGACTCCTAGTTATATACAAGTTGCTTTTATAAAAATATACACTACGATCCACGCTGAGAAAAGATGTCGCTCCTAAACTCAAAAGTATTAGGGTCCACGACAAGATGGCGGCCACAGTAAGGCATTTTTTGGCAGAATGCGAGTGTCTAAAGTATGACTGGCTTACAAACATCTCTCACGCCAGTTGTAACTACAATTTTATAGTTGACTCCTCGCTAAATGCGAGTAGCTTTTATAAAATAATATGTACAAGATCCACGCATTCTGAGGCATTTTTTGGCAGAATGTGAGGGTCGAAAGTCTAGACTTTGGCTTAGAAACATCTCTCACGCCAGTTGTAACACAATTTATAGTTGACTCCTAGTTATATACAAGTTGCTTTTATAAAAATAATACACATACGATCCACCTGAGGAAAGATTCGCTCCTTAAACTCAAAAGTATTAGGGTCCACGACAAGATGGCGCCACAGTAAAGGCATTTTTTGGCGAATGCGAGTGTCTAAAGTATGGACTGGCTTACAAACATCTCTCACGCCAGTTGTAACTACAATTTTATAGTTGACTCCTCGCTAAATCCGAGTAGCTTTTATAAAAATAATATGTACCAAGATCCACGCATTCTGAGGCATTTTTTGGCAGAATGCGAGGGTCGAAAGTCTAGACTTTGGCTTAGAAACATCTCTCACGCCAGTTGTAACTACAATTTTATAGTTGACTCCTGCTAAATGCAAGTAGTTTATAAAAATAATAGTACAAGATCACGCATTCTGAGGCATTTTGGCAGAATGCGAGGGTCAAGTAGACTTGGCTTACAAAATCTCTCACGCCATTGTAACTACAATTTATATTGACTCCTCGCTAAATGCGAGTAGCTTTATAAAAATAATATGTACAAGATCCACGCATTCTGAGGCATTTTTTGGCAGAATGCGAGGGTCGAAAGTCTAGACTTTGGCTTAGAAACATCTCTCACGCCGTTGTAACACATTTTATAGTTGACTCCTAGTTATATACAAGTGCTTTTATAAAATAATACACATACGATCCACGCTGAGGAAAAGATGTCGCTCCTTAACTCAAAAGTATTAGGTCCACGACAAGATGGCGGCCACAGTAAGGCATTTTTTGGCAGAATGCGAGTGTCTAAAGTATGGACTGGCTTACAAACATCTCTCACGCCAGTTGTAACTACAATTTATAGTTGACTCCTCGCTAAATGCCGATTAGCTTTTATAAAAATAATATGTACAAGATCCACGCATTCTGAGGCATTTTTTGGCAGAATGCGAGGGTCGAAAGTCTAGACTTTGGCTTAGAAACATCTCTCACGCCAGTTTAACTACAATTTTATAGTTGACTCCTAGTATATACAAGTTGCTTTATAAAATAATACACATACGATCCACGCTGAGGAAAAGATGTCGCTCCTTAAACTCAAAAGTATTAGGGTCCACGACAAGATGCGGCCACAGTAAGGCATTTTTTGGCAGAATGCGAGTGTCTAAAGTATGGACTGGCTTACAAACATCTCTCACGCCAGTTGTAACTACAATTTATGTTGACTCCTCGCTAATGCAAGTAGCTTTTATAAAAAATAATAGTACAAGATCCACGCATTCTGAGGACATTTTTTGCAGAATGCGAGTGTCAAAGTCTAGACTTTGGCTTACAAAAATCTCTCACGCCAGTTGTAACTACAATTCTATAGTTGACTCCTCGCTAAATGCAAGTAGCTTTTATAAAAATATGTACAAGATCCGCATTCTGAGACATTTTTCGCAGAATGCGAGTGTCGAAAGTCTAGACTTTGGCTTAGAAAATCTCTCACGCCAGTTGTAACCACAATTTATAGTGACTCCTAGTTATTACAAGTTGCTTTTATAAAAATAATACACATACGATCCACGCTGAGGAAAAGATATCGCTCCTTAAACTCAAAAGTATTAGGGTCCACGACAAGATGGCGGCCACAGTAAGGCATTTTTTGGCAGAATGCGAGTGTCTAAAGTATGGACTGGCTTACAAACATCTCTCACGCCAGTTGTAACTACAATTTTATAGTTGACTCCTCGCTAAATGCGAGTAGCTTTTATAAAAATAATATTACAAGATCCACGCATTCTGAGGCATTTTTTGGCAGAATGCGAGGGTCGAAAGTCTAGACTTTGGCTTACAAAAATCTCTCACGCCAGTTGTAACTACAATTCTATAGTTGACTCCTCGCTAAATGCAAGTAGCTTTTATAAAAATAATATGTACAAGATCCACGCATTCTGAGGCATTTTTTGGCAGAATGCTGAGGGTCGAAAGTCTAGACTTGGCTTAGAACATCTCTCACGCCGTTGTAACCACAATTTTATAGTTGACTCCTAGTTATATACAAGATGCTTTTATAAAAATAATACACATACGATCCACGCTGAGAAAAGATGTCGCTCCTAAAACTCAAAAGTATTAGGGTCCACGACAAGATGGCGGCCACAGTAAGGCATTTTTTGGCAGAATGCGAGTGTCTAAAGTATGGACTGGCTTACAAACATCTCTCACGCCAGTTTGTAACTACAATTTTATAGTTGACTCCTCGCTAAATGCGATTAGCTTTTATAAAAATAATATGTACAAGATCCACGCATTTCTGAGGCATTTTTTGGCAGAATGCGAGGGTCGAAAGTCTAGACTTTGGCTTAGAAACATCTCTCACGCCAGTTGTAACTACAATTTTATAGTTGACTCCTAGCTATATACAAGTTGCTTTTATGAAAATAATACACATACGATCCACGCTGAGGAAAAGATGTCGCTCCTTAAACTCAAAAGTATTAGGGTCCACGACAAGATGGCGGCCACAGTAAGGCATTTTTTTGGCAGAATGCGCGTGTCTAAAGTATGGACTTTGGCTTACAAAAATCTCTCACGCCAGTTGTAACTACAATTCTATAGTTGACTCCTCGCTAAATGCAAGTAGCTTTTATAAAAAAAATATGTACAAGATCCACGCATTCTGAGACATTTTTTGGCAGAATGCGAGGGTCAAAGTCTAGACTTTGGCTTACAAAATCTCTCACGCCAGTTGAACTACAATTCTATAGTTGACTCCTCGCTAAATGTCAAGTAGCTTTTATAAAAATAATATGTACAAGATCCACGCATTCTGAGGCATTTTTTGGCAGAATGCGAGGGTCGAAGTCTAGACTTTGGCTTACTGCATCGCTCACGCAGTTGTAACTACAATTTTATAGTTGACTCCTAGTAATATAAGTGCTTTTATGAAAATAATACACATACGATCCACGCTGAGGAAAAGATGTCGCTCCTAAACTCAAAAGTATTAGGTCCACGACAAGATGCGGCCACAGTAAGGCATTTTTTGGCAGAATGCGAGTGTCTAAAGTATGGACTGGCTTACAAACATCTCTCACGCCAGTTGTAACTACAATTTTATAGTTGACTCCTCGCTAAATGCGATTAGCTTTTATAAAAATAATATGTACAAGATCCACGCATTCTGAGGCATTTTTTGGCAGAATGCGAGGGTCGAAAGTCTAGACTTTGGCTTAGAAACATCTCTCACGCCAGTTGTAACTACAATTTTATAGTTGACTCCTAGCTATATACAAGTTGCTTTTATGAAAATAATACACATACGATCCACGCTGAGGAAAAGATGTCGCTCCTTAAACTCAAAAGTATTAGGGTCCACGACAAGATGGCGGCCACAGTAAGGCATTTTTTGGCCAGAATGCGAGTGTCTAAAGTATGGACTTTGGCTTACAAAATCTCTCACGCCAGTTGTAACTACAATTCTATAGTTGACTCCTCGCTAAATGCAAGTAGCTTTTATAAAAAAAATGTACAAATCCAGCATTCTGAGACATTTTTCGTCAGAATGCGAGTGTTAAAGTCTAGACTTTGCTTACAAAAATCTCTCACGCCAGTTGCAATACAATTCTATAGTTGACTCCTCGCTAAATCAAGTAGCTTTTATAAAAATAATTGTACAAGATCCACGCATTCTGAGGCATTTTTGGCAGAATGCGAGGGTCGAAAGTCTAGACTTTGGCTTACTGGCATCGCTCACGGCCAGTTGTAACTACAATTTTATAGTTGACTCCTAGCTATATACAAGTTGCTTTTATAAAATAATACACATACGATCCACGCTGAGGAAAAGATGTCGCTCCTTAAACTCAAAAGTATTAGGGTCCACGACAAGATGGCGGGCCACAGTAAGGCATTTTTTTGGCAGAATGCGAGTGTCTAAAGTATGGACTTGGCTTACAAAAATCTCTCACGCCAGTTGTAACTACAATTCTATAGTTGACTCCTCGCTAAATGCAAGTAGCTTTTATAAAAAAAATATGTACAAGATCCACGCATTCTGAGACATTTTTCGTCAGAATGCGAGTGTCTAAAGTCTAGACTTGGCTTACAAAAATCTCTCACGCCAGTTGTAACTACAATTCTATAGTTGACTCCTCGCTAAATGCAAGTAGCTTTTATAAAAAAAATATGTACAATCCACGCTTCTGAGACATTTTTTCGTCAGAATGCGAGTGTCGAAAGTCTAGACTTTGGCTTAGAAACATCTCTCACGCCAGTTGTAACCACAATTTTATAGTTGACTCCTAGTTATATACAAGTTGCTTTTATAAAAATAATACACATACGATCCACGCTGAGGAAAAGATATCGCTCCTTAAACTCAAAAGTATTAGGGTCCACGACAAGATGGCGGCCACAGTAAGGCATTTTTTGGCAGAATGCGAGTGTCTAAAGTATGGACTGGCTTACAAACATCTCTCACGCCAGTTGTAACTACAATTTTATAGTTGACTCCTCGTAAATGCGAGTAGCTTTTATAAAATAATATGTAAAGATCCACGCATTCTGAGACATTTTTCGTCAGAATGCGAGGGTCGAAATCTAGACTTGGCTACAAAAATCTCTCACGCCAGTTGTAACTCAAATTCTATAGTTGACACCTCGTAAATGAATAGTTTTATAAAAATAATATACAAGATCCACGCATTCTGAGCATTTTTTGCAGAATGCGAGGTCGAAAGTCTAGACTTGTTAAACATCTCTCACGCCAGTTGTAACCACATTTTATAGTGACTCCTAGTTATATACAAGTTGCTTTTATGAAAATAATACATACGATCCACGCTGAGGAAAAGATGTCGCTCCTTAAACTCAAAAGTATTAGGGTCCACGACAAGATGGCGGCCACAGTAAGGCATTTTTTGGCAGAATGCGAGTGTCTAAAGTATGGACTGGTTACAAACATCTCTCACGCCAGTTGTAACTACAATTTTATAGTTGACTCCTCGCTAAATGCGAGTAGCTTTATAAAAATAATATGTACAAGATCCACGCATTCTGAGGCATTTTTTGGCAGAATGCGAGGGTCGAAAGTCTAGACTTGGCTTACAAAATCTCTCACGCCAGTTGTAACTACATTCTATAGTTGACTCCTCGCTAAATGCAAGTAGCTTTTATAAAATAATATGTACAAGATCCACGCATTCTGAGGCATTTTTTGGCAGAATCGAGGGTCGAAAGTCTAGACTTTGGCTTAGAAACATCTCTCACGCCAGTTGTAACCACAATTTTATAGTTGACTCCTAGTTATATACAAGTTGCTTTTATAAAAATAATAACATACGATCCACGCTGAGGAAAAGATGTCGCTCCTTAAACTCAAAAGTATTAGGGTCCACGACAAGATGGCGGCCACAGTAAGGCATTTTTTGGCAGAATGCGAGTGTCTAAAGTATGGACTGGCTTACAAACATCTCTCACGCCAGTTGTAACTACAATTTATAGTTGACTCCTCGCTAAATGCGAGTAGCTTTTATAAAAATAATATGTACAAGATCCACGCATTCTGAGGCATTTTTTGGCAGAATGTGAGGGTCGAAAGTCTAGACTTTGGCTTAGAAACATCTCTCACGCCAGTTGTAACCACAATTTTATAGTTGACTCCTAGTTATATACAAGTTGCTTTTATAAAAATAATACACATACGATCCACGCTGAGGAAAAGATGTCGCTCCTTAAACTCAAAAGTATTAGGGTCCACGACAAGATGGCGGCCACAGTAAGGCATTTTTTGGCAGAATGCGAGTGTCTAAAGTATGGACTGGCTTACAAACATCTCTCACGCCAGTTTGTAACTACAATTTTATAGTTGACTCCTCGCTAAATGCGAGTAGCTTTTATAAAAATAATATGTACAAGATCCACGCATTCTGAGGCATTTTTTGGCAGAATGTGAGGGTCGAAAGTCTAGACTTTGGCTTAGAAACATCTCTCACGCCAGTTGTAACCACAATTTTATAGTTGACTCCTAGTTATATACAATTTGCTTTTATAAAAATAATACACATACGATCCACGCTGAGGAAAAGATATCGCTCCTTAAACTCAAAAGTATTAGGGTCCACGACAAGATGGCGGCCACAGTAAGGCATTTTTTGGCAGAATGCGAGTGTCTAAAGTATGGACTGGCTTACAAACATCTCTCACGCCAGTTGTAACTACAATTTTATAGTTAACTCCTCGCTAAATGCGAGTAGCTTTTATAAAAATAATATGTACAAGATCCACGCATTCTGAGGCATTTTTTTGGCAGAATGCGAGGGTCGAAAGTCTAGACTTTGGCTTACAAAAATCTCTCACGCCAGTTGTAACTACAATTCTATAGTTGACTCCTCGCTAAATGCAAGTAGCTTTTTATAAAAATAATATGTACAAGATCCACGCATTCTGAGGCATTTTTGGCAGAATGCGAGGGTCGAAAGTCTAGACTTTGGCTTACAAAAATCTCTCACGCCAGTTGTAACTACAATTCTATAGTTGACTCCTCGCTAAATGCGAGTAGCTTTTATAAAAATAATATGTACAAGATCCACGCATTCTGAGGCATTTTTGGCAGAATGCGAGGGTCGAAAGTCTAGACTTTGGCTTAGAAACATCTCTCACGCCCGTTGTAACCACAATTTTATAGTTGACTCCTAGTTATATACAAGATGCTTTTATAAAAATAATACACATACGATCCACGCTGAGGAAAAGATGTCGCTCCTAAAACTCAAAAGTATTAGGGTCCACGACAAGATGGCGGCCACAGTAAGGCATTTTTTGGCAGAATGCGAGTGTCTAAAGTATGGACTGGCTTACAAACATCTCTCACGCCAGTTGTAACTACAATTTTATAGTTGACTCCTCGCTAAATGCGATTAGCTTTTATAAAAATAATATGTACAAGATCCACGCATTCTGAGGCATTTTTTGGCAGAATGCGAGGGTCGAAAGTCTAGACTTTGGCTTAGAAACATCTCTCACGCCAGTTGTAACTACAATTTTATAGTTGACTCCTAGCTATATACAAGTTGCTTTTATGAAAATAATACACATACGATCCACGCTGAGGAAAAGATGTCGCTCCTTAAACTCAAAAGTATTAGGGTCCATGACAAGATGGCGGCCACAGTAAGGCATTTTTTTGGCAGAATGCGAGTGTCTAAAGTATGGACTTTGGCTTACCAAAAATCTCTCACGCCAGTTGTAACTACAATTCTATAGTTGACTCCTCGCTAAATGCAAGTAGCTTTTATAAAAAAAATATGTACAAGATCCACGCATTCTGAGACATTTTTCGTCAGAATGCGAGTGTCTAAAGTCTAGACTTTGGCTTACAAAAATCTCTCACGCCAGTTTAACTACAATTCTATAGTTGACTCCTCGCTAAATGCAAGTAGCTTTTATAAAAAAATATGTACAAGATCCACGCATTCTGAGACATTTTTTGTCAGAATGCGAGGTCGAAAGTCTAGACTTTGGCTTAAACATCTCCACGCCAGTTGTAACCACAATTTTATAGTTGACTCCTAGTTATATACAAGTTGCTTTTATAAAAATAATACACATACGATCCACGCTGAGGAAAAGATATCGCTCCTTAAACTCAAAAGTATTAGGGTCCACGACAAGATGGCGGCCACAGTAAGGCATTTTTTGGCAGAATGCGAGTGTCTAAAGTATGGACTGGCTTACAAACATCTCTCACGCCAGTTGTAACTACAATTTTATAGTTGACTCCTCGCTAAATGCGAGTAGCTTTTATAAAATAATATGTACAAGATCCACGCATTCTGAGGCATTTTTTGGCAGAATGCGAGGGTCGAAAGTCTAGACTTTGGCTTACAAAAATCTCTCACGCCAGTTGTAACTACAATTCTATAGTTGACTCCTCGCTAAATGCAAGTAGCTTTTATAAAATAATATGTACAAGATCCACGCATTCTGAGGCATTTTTTGGCAGAATGCGAGGGTCGAAAGTCTAGACTTTGGCTTAGAAACATCTCTCACGCCCGTTGTAACCACAATTTTATAGTTGACTCCTAGTTATATACAAGATGCTTTTATAAAAATAATACACATACGATCCACGCTGAGGAAAAGATGTCGCTCCTAAAACTCAAAAGTATTAGGGTCCACGACAAGATGGCGGCCACAGTAAGGCATTTTTTGGCAGAATGCGAGTGTCTAAAGTATGGACTGGCTTACAAACATCTCTCACGCCAGTTGTAACTACAATTTTATAGTTGACTCCTCGCTAAATGCGATTAGCTTTTATAAAAATAATATGTACAAGATCCACGCATTCTGAGGCATTTTTTGGCAGAATGCGAGGGTCGAAAGTCTAGACTTTGGCTTAGAAACATCTCTCACGCCAGTTGTAACTACAATTTTATAGTTGACTCCTAGCTATATACAAGTTGCTTTTATGAAAATAATACACATACGATCCACGCTGAGGAAAAGATGTCGCTCCTTAAACTCAAAAGTATTAGGGTCCACGACAAGATGGCGGCCACAGTAAGGCATTTTTTGGCAGAATGCGAGTGTCTAAAGTATGGACTTTGGCTTACAAAAATCTCTCACGCCAGTTGTAACTACAATTCTATAGTTGACTCCTCGCTAAATGCAAGTAGCTTTTATAAAAAAAATATGTACAAGATCCACGCATTCTGAGACATTTTTTGGCAGAATGCGAGGGTCAAAGTCTAGACTTTGGCTTACAAAAATCTCTCACGCCAGTTGCAACTACAATTCTATAGTTGACTCCTCGCTAAATGCAAGTAGCTTTTATAAAAATAATATGTACAAGATCCACGCATTCTGAGGCATTTTTTGGCAGAATGCGAGGGTCGAAAGTCTAGACTTTGGCTTACTGGCATCGCTCACGGCAGTTGTAACTACATTTTATAGTTGACTCCTAGCTATATATAAGTTGCTTTTATGAAAATAATACACATACGATCCACGCTGAGGAAAAGATGTCGCTCCTAAAACTCAAAAGTATTAGGGTCCACGACAAGATGGCGGCCACAGTAAGGCATTTTTTGGCAGAATGCGAGTGTCTAAAGTATGGACTGGCTTACAAACATCTCTCACGCCAGTTGTAACTACAATTTTATAGTTGACTCCTCGCTAAATGCGATTAGCTTTTATAAAAATAATATGTACAAGATCCACGCATTCTGAGGCATTTTTTGGCAGAATGCGAGGGTCGAAAGTCTAGACTTTGGCTTAGAAACATCTCTCACGCCAGTTGTAACTACAATTTTATAGTTGACTCCTAGCTATATACAAGTTGCTTTTATGAAAATAATACACATACGATCCACGCTGAGGAAAAGATGTCGCTCCTTAAACTCAAAAGTATTAGGGTCCACGACAAGATGGCGGCCACAGTAAGGCATTTTTTGGCAGAATGCGAGTGTCTAAAGTATGGACTTTGGCTTACAAAAATCTCTCACGCCAGTTGTAACTACAATTCTATAGTTGACTCCTCGCTAAATGCAAGTAGCTTTTATAAAAAAATATGTACAAGATCCACGCATTCTGAGACATTTTTCGTCAGAATGCGAGTGTCTAAAGTCTAGACTTTGGCTTACAAAAATCTCTCACGCCAGTTGCAACTACATTCTATAGTTGACTCCTCGCTAAATGCAAGTAGCTTTTATAAAATAATATGTACAAGATCCACGCATTCTGAGGCATTTTTTGGCAGAATGCGAGGGTCGAAAGTCTAGACTTTGGCTTACTGGCATCGCTCACGGCAGTTGTAACTACAATTTTATAGTTGACTCCTAGCTATATACAAGTTGCTTTTATGAAAATAATACACATACGATCCACGCTGAGGAAAAGATGTCGCTCCTTAAACTCAAAAGTATTAGGGTCCACGACAAGATGGCGGCCACAGTAAGGCATTTTTTGGCAGAATGCGAGTGTCTAAAGTATGGACTTTGGCTTACAAAATCTCTCACGCCAGTTGTAACTACAATTCTATAGTTGACTCCTCGCTAAATGCAAGTAGCTTTTATAAAAAAATATGTACAAGATCCACGCATTCTGAGACATTTTTCGTCAGAATGCGAGGTCTAAAGTCTAGACTTTGGCTTACAAAAATCTCTCACGCCAGTTGTAACTACAATTCTATAGTTGACTCCTCGCTAAATGCAAGTAGCTTTTATAAAAAAAATATGTACAAGATCCACGCATTCTGAGACATTTTTCGTCAGAATGCGAGTGTCGAAAGTCTAGACTTTGGCTTAGAAACATCTCTCACGCCAGTTGTAACCACAATTTTATAGTTGACTCCTAGTTATATACAAGTTGCTTTTATAAAAATAATACACATACGATCCACGCTGAGGAAAAGATATCGCTCCTTAAACTCAAAGTATTAGGGTCCACGACAAGATGGCGGCCACAGTAAGGCATTTTTTGGCAGAATGCGAGTGTCTAAAGTATGGACTGGCTTACAAACATCTCTCACGCCAGTTGTAACTACAATTTTATAGTTGACTCCTCGCTAAATGCGAGTAGCTTTTATAAAAATAATATGTACAAGATCCACGCATTCTGAGGCATTTTTGGCAGAATGCGAGGGTCGAAAGTCTAGACTTTGGCTTACAAAAATCTCTCACGCCAGTTGTAACTACAATTCTATAGTTGACACCTCGCTAAATGCAAGTAGCTTTTATAAAAATAATATGTACAAGATCCACGCATCTGAGGCATTTTTTGGCAGAATGCGAGGGTCGAAAGTCTAGACTTTGGCTTACAAAAATCTCTCACGCCAGTTGTAACTACAATTCTATAGTTGACTCCTCGCTAAATGCGAGTAGCTTTTATAAAAATAATATGTACAAGATCCACGCATTCTGAGGCATTTTTTGGCAGAATGCGAGGGTCGAAAGTCTAGACTTTGGCTTAGAAACATCTCTCACGCCCGTTGTAACCACAATTTTATAGTTGACTCCTAGTTATATACAAGATGCTTTTATAAAAATAATACACATACGATCCACGCTGAGGAAAAGATGTCGCTCCTAAAACTCAAAAGTATTAGGGTCCACGACAAGATGGCGGCCACAGTAAGGCATTTTTTGGCAGAATGCGAGTGTCTAAAGTATGGACTTTGGCTTACAAAAATCTCTCACGCCAGTTGTAACTACAATTCTATAGTTGACTCCTCGCTAAATGCAAGTAGCTTTTATAAAAAAAATATGTACAAGATCCACGCATTCTGAGACATTTTTCGTCAGAATGCGAGTGTCTAAAGTCTAGACTTTGGCTTACAAAAATCTCTCACGCCAGTTGCAACTACAATTCTATAGTTGACTCCTCGCTAAATGCAAGTAGCTTTTATAAAAATAATATGTACAAGATCCACGCATTCTGAGGCATTTTTTGGCAGAATGCGAGGGTCGAAAGTCTAGACTTTGGCTTACTGGCATCGCTCACGGCAGTTGTAACTACAATTTTATAGTTGACTCCTAGCTATATACAAGTTGCTTTTATGAAAATAATACACATACGATCCACGCTGAGGAAAAGATGTCGCTCCTTAAACTCAAAAGTATTAGGGTCCACGACAAGATGGCGGCCACAGTAAGGCATTTTTTGGCAGAATGCGAGTGTCTAAAGTATGGACTGGCTTACAAACATCTCTCACGCCAGTTGTAACTACAATTTTATAGTTGACTCCTCGCTAAATGCGAGTAGCTTTTATAAAAATAATATGTACAAGATCCACGCATTCTGAGGCATTTTTTGGCAGAATGCGAGGGTCGAAAGTCTAGACTTTGGCTTACAAAAATCTCTCACGCCAGTTGTAACTACAATTCTATAGTTGACTCCTCGCTAAATGCAAGTAGCTTTTATAAAAAAAATATGTACAAGATCCACGCATTCTGAGACATTTTTCGTCAGAATGCGAGTGTCGAAAGTCTAGACTTTGGCTTAGAAACATCTCTCACGCCAGTTGTAACCACAATTTTATAGTTGACTCCTAGTTATATACAAGTTGCTTTTATAAAAATAATACACATACGATCCACGCTGAGGAAAAGATATCGCTCCTTAAACTCAAAAGTATTAGGGTCCACGACAAGATGGCGGCCACAGTAAGGCATTTTTTGGCAGAATGCGAGTGTCTAAAGTATGGACTGGCTTACAAACATCTCTCACGCCAGTTGTAACTACAATTTTATAGTTGACTCCTCGCTAAATGCGAGTAGCTTTTATAAAAATAATATGTACAAGATCCACGCATTCTGAGGCATTTTTTGGCAGAATGCGAGGGTCGAAAGTCTAGACTTTGGCTTACAAAAATCTCTCACGCCAGTTGTAACTACAATTCTATAGTTGACACCTCGCTAAATGCAAGTAGCTTTTATAAAAATAATATGTACAAGATCCACGCATTCTGAGGCATTTTTTGGCAGAATGCGAGGGTCGAAAGTCTAGACTTTGGCTTACAAAAATCTCTCACGCCAGTTGTAACTACAATTCTATAGTTGACTCCTCGCTAAATGCGAGTAGCTTTTATAAAAATAATATGTACAAGATCCACGCATTCTGAGGCATTTTTTGGCAGAATGCGAGGGTCGAAAGTCTAGACTTTGGCTTAGAAACATCTCTCACGCCCGTTGTAACCACAATTTTATAGTTGACTCCTAGTTATATACAAGATGCTTTTATAAAAATAATACACATACGATCCACGCTGAGGAAAAGATGTCGCTCCTAAAACTCAAAAGTATTAGGGTCCACGACAAGATGGCGGCCACAGTAAGGCATTTTTTGGCAGAATGCGAGTGTCTAAAGTATGGACTTTGGCTTACAAAAATCTCTCACGCCAGTTGTAACTACAATTCTATAGTTGACTCCTCGCTAAATGCAAGTAGCTTTTATAAAAAAAATATGTACAAGATCCACGCATTCTGAGACATTTTTCGTCAGAATGCGAGTGTCTAAAGTCTAGACTTTGGCTTACAAAAATCTCTCACGCCAGTTGCAACTACAATTCTATAGTTGACTCCTCGCTAAATGCAAGTAGCTTTTATAAAAATAATATGTACAAGATCCACGCATTCTGAGGCATTTTTTGGCAGAATGCGAGGGTCGAAAGTCTAGACTTTGGCTTACTGGCATCGCTCACGGCAGTTGTAACTACAATTTTATAGTTGACTCCTAGCTATATACAAGTTGCTTTTATGAAAATAATACACATACGATCCACGCTGAGGAAAAGATGTCGCTCCTTAAACTCAAAAGTATTAGGGTCCACGACAAGATGGCGGCCACAGTAAGGCATTTTTTGGCAGAATGCGAGTGTCTAAAGTATGGACTGGCTTACAAACATCTCTCACGCCAGTTGTAACTACAATTTTATAGTTGACTCCTCGCTAAATGCGAGTAGCTTTTATAAAAATAATATGTACAAGATCCACGCATTCTGAGGCATTTTTTGGAAGAATGCGAGGGTCGAAAGTCTAGACTTTGGCTTACAAAAATCTCTCACGCCAGTTGTAACTACAATTCTATAGTTGACTCCTCGCTAAATGCAAGTAGCTTTTATAAAAATAATATGTACAAGATCCTCGCATTCTGAGGCATTTTTTGGCAGAATGCGAGGGTCGAAAGTCTAGACTTTGGCTTAGAAACATCTCTCACGCCAGTTGTAACCACAATTTTATAGTTGACTCCTAGTTATATACAAGTTGCTTTTATGAAAATAATACACATACGATCCACGCTGAGGAAAAGATGTCGCTCCTTAAACTCAAAAGTATTAGGGTCCACGACAAGATGGCGGCCACAGTAAGGCATTTTTTGGCAGAATGCGAGTGTCTAAAGTATGGACTGGCTTACAAACATCTCTCACGCCAGTTGTAACTACAATTTTATAGTTGACTCCTCGCTAAATGCGAGTAGCTTTTATAAAAATAATATGTACAAGATCCACGCATTCTGAGGCATTTTTTGGCAGAATGCGAGGGTCGAAAGTCTAGACTTTGGCTAACAAAAATCTCTCACGCCAGTTGTAACTACAATTCTATAGTTGACTCCTCTTTAAATGCAAGTAGCTTTTATAAAAATAATATGTACAAGATCCACGCATTCTGAGGCATTTTTTGGCAGAATGTGAGGGTCGAAAGTCTAGACTTTGGCTTAGAAACATCTCTCACGCCAGTTGTAACCACAATTTTATAGTTGACTCCTAGTTATATACAAGTTGCTTTTATAAAAATAATACACATACGATCCACGCTGAGGAAAAGATGTCGCTCCTTAAACTCAAAAGTATTAGGGTCCACGACAAGATGGCGGCCACAGTAAGGCATTTTTTGGCAGAATGCGAGTGTCTAAGTATGGACTGGCTTACAAACATCTCTCACGCCAGTTGTAACTACAATTTTATAGTTGACTCCTCGCTAAATGCGATTAGCTTTTATAAAAATAATATGTACAAGATCCACGCATTCTGAGGCATTTTTTGGCAGAATGCGAGGGTCGAAAGTCTAGACTTTGGCTTAGAAACATCTCTCACGCCAGTTGTAACTACAATTTTATAGTTGACTCCTAGCTATATACAAGTTGCTTTTATGAAAATAATACACATACGATCCACGCTGAGGAAAAGATGTCGCTCCTTAAACTCAAAAGTATTAGGGTCCACGACAAGATGGCGGCCACAGTAAGGCATTTTTTGGCAGAATGCGAGTGTCTAAGTATGGACTTTGGCTTACAAAAATCTCTCACGCCAGTTGTAACTACAATTCTATAGTTGACTCCTCGCTAAATGCAAGTAGCTTTATAAAAAAAATATGTACAAGATCCACGCATTCTGAGACATTTTTCGTCAGAATGCGAGTGTCTAAAGTCTAGACTTTGGCTTACAAAAATCTCTCACGCCAGTTTGCAACTACAATTCTATAGTTGACTCCTCGCTAATGCAAGTAGCTTTTATAAAAATAATATGTACAAGATCCACGCATTCTGAGGCATTTTTTGCAGAATGTGAGGGTCGAAAGTCTAGACTTTGGCTACTGGCATCGCTCACGGCAGTTGTAACTACAATTTTATAGTTGACTCCTAGCTATATACAAGTGCTTTTATGAAAATAATACACATACGATCCACGCTGAGGAAAAGATGTCGCTCCTTAAACTCAAAAGTATTAGGGTCCACGACAAGATGGCGGCACAGTAAGGCATTTTTTGGCAGAATGCGAGTGTCTAAAGTATGGACTTTGGCTTACAAAAATCTCTCACGCCAGTTGTAATACAATTCTATAGTTGACTCCTCGCTAAATGCAAGTAGCTTTTATAAAAAAAATATGTACAAGATCCACGCATTCTGAGACATTTTCGTCAAATGCGAGTGTCTAAAGTCTAGACTTTGGCTTACAAAAATCTTTCACGCCAGTTGCAACTACAATTCTATAGTTGACTCCTCGCTAAATGCAAGTAGCTTTTATAAAAATAATATGTACAAGATCCACGCATTCTGAGGCATTTTTTGGCAGAATGCGAGGGTCGAAAGTCTAGACTTTGGCTTACTGCATCGCTCACGGCAGTTGTAACTACAATTTTATAGTTGACTCCTAGCTATATACAAGTTGCTTTTATGAAAATAATACACATACGATCCACGCTGAGGAAAAGATGTCGCTCCTTAAACTCAAAAGTATTAGGGTCCACGACAAGATGGCGGCCACAGTAAGGCATTTTTTGGCAGAATGCGAGTGTCTAAAGTATGGGACTGGCTTACAAACATCTCTCACGCCAGTTGTAACTACAATTTTATAGTTGACTCCTCGCTAAATGCGAGTAGCTTTTATAAAAATAATATGTACAAGATCCACGCATTCTGAGGCATTTTTTTGGCAGAATGCGAGGGTCGAAAGTCTAGACTTTGGCTTATAAACATCTCTCACGCCAGTTGTACTACAATTCTATAGTTGACTCCTCGCTAAATGCAAGTAGCTTTTATAAAAATAATATGTACAAGATCCACGCATTCTGAGGCATTTTTTGGCAGAATGCGAGGGTCGAAAGTCTAGACTTTGGCTTAGAAACATCTCTCACGCCAGTTGTAACCACAATTTTATAGTTGACTCCTAGTTATATACAAGTTGCTTTTATGAAAATAATACACATACGATCCACGCTGAGGAAAAGATGTCGCTCCTTAAACTTAAAAGTATTAGGGTCCACAACAAGATGGCGGCCACAGTAAGGCATTTTTTGGCAGAATGCGAGTGTCTAAAGTATGGACTGGCTTACAAACATCTCTCACGCCAGTTGTAACTACAATTTTATAGTTGACTCCTCGCTAAATGCGAGTAGCTTTTATAAAAATAATATGTACAAGATCCACGCATTCTGAGGCATTTTTTGGCAGAATGCGAGGGTCGAAAGTCTAGACTTTGGCTTACAAAAATCTCTCACGCCAGTTGTAACTACAATTCTATAGTTGACTCCTCGCTAAATGCAAGTAGCTTTTATAAAAATAATATGTACAAGATCCACGCATTCTGAGGCATTTTTTGGCAGAATGCGAGGGTCGAAAGTCTAGACTTTGGCTTAGAAACATCTCTCACGCCAGTTGTAACCACAATTTTATAGTTGACTCCTAGTTATATACAAGTTGCTTTTATAAAATAATACACATACGATCCACGCTGAGGAAAAGATGTCGCTCCTTAAACTCAAAAGTATTAGGGTCCACGACAAGATGGCGGCCACAGTAAGGCATTTTTTGGCAGAATGCGAGTGTCTAAAGTATGGACTGGCTTACAAACATCTCTCACGCCAGTTGTAACTACAATTTTATAGTTGACTCCTCGCTAAATGCGAGTAGCTTTTATAAAAATAATATGTACAAGATCCACGCATTCTGAGGCATTTTTTGCAGAATGTGAGGGTCGAAAGTCTAGACTTTGGCTTAGAAACATCTCTCACGCCAGTTGTAACCACAATTTTATAGTTGACTCCTAGTTATATACAAGTTGCTTTTATAAAAATAATACACATACGATCCACGCTGAGGAAAAGATGTCGCTCCTTAAACTCAAAAGTATTAGGGTCCACGACAAGATGGCGGCCACAGTAAGGCATTTTTTGGCAGAATGCGAGTGTCTAAAGTATGGACTGGCTTACAAACATCTCTCACGCCAGTTGTAACTACAATTTTATAGTTGACTCCTCGCTAAATGCGAGTAGCTTTTATAAAAATAATATGTACAAGATCCACGCATTCTGAGGCATTTTTTGGCAGAATGCGAGGGTCGAAAGTCTAGACTTTGGCTTAGAAACATCTCTCACGCCAGTTGTAACCACAATTTTATAGTTGACTCCTAGTTATATACAAGTTGCTTTTATAAAATAATACACATACGATCCACGCTGAGGAAAAGATGTCGCTCCTTAAACTCAAAAGTATTAGGGTCCACGACAAGATGGCGGCCACAGTAAGGCATTTTTTGGCAGAATGCGAGTGTCTAAAGTATGGACTGGCTTACAAACATCTCTCACGCCAGTTGTAACCACAATTTTATAGTTGACTCTCGCTAAATGCGAGTAGCTTTTATAAAAATAATATGTACAAGATCCACGCATTCTGAGGCATTTTTTGGCAGAATGCGAGGGTCGAAAGTCTAGACTTTGGCTTACAAAATCTCTCACGCCAGTTGTAACTACAATTCTATAGTTGACTCCTCGCTAAATGCAAGTTGCTTTTATAAAATATACATACGATCCACGCTGAGGAAAAGATTCGCTCCTTAACTCAAAAGTATTAGGGTCCACGAAAGATGGCGGCCACATAAGGCATTTTTGGCAGAATGCGAGTGTCTAAAGTATGGACTGGCTTACAAACATCTCTCACGCCAGTTGTAACTACAATTTATAGTTGACTCCTCGCTAAATCGAGTAGCTTTTATAAAATAATATGTACAAGATCCACGCATTCTGAGGCATTTTTTGGCAGAATGCGAGGGTCGAAAGTCTAGACTTTGGCTTACAAAATCTCTCACGCCAGTTGTAACTACATTCTATAGTTGACTCCTCGCTAAATGCAGTAGCTTTTATAAAAATAATATGTACAAGATCCCGCATTCTGAGGCATTTTTGGCAGAATGCGAGGGTCGAAAGTCTAGACTTTGGCTTAGAAACATCTCTCACGCAGTTGTACCACAATTTTATAGTTGACTCCTAGTTATATACAAGTTGCTTTTTATGAAAATAATACACATACGATCCACGCTGAGGAAAAGATGTCGCTCCTTAAACTCAAAAGTATTAGGGTCCACGACAAGATGGCGGCCACAGTAAGGCATTTTTTGGCAGAATGCGAGTGTCTAAAGTATGGACTGGCTTACAAACATCTCTCACGCCAGTTGTAACTACAATTTTATAGTTGACTCCTCGCTAAATGCGAGTAGCTTTTATAAAAATAATATGTACAAGATCCACGCATTCTGAGGCATTTTTTGGCAGAATGGAGGGTCGAAAGTCTAGACTTTGGCTAACAAAAATCTCTCACGCCAGTTGTAACCACAATTTATAGTTGACTCCTCGCTAAATGCCAAGTAGCTTTTATAAAAATAATATGTACAAGACCAATGAGGCAGTGGAGAATGGAGTGGTTAACTGGAAAAAAACCTCACGAGTAAACAATTTATAGATCCTCGAAAAAGTTTTATAAAAATATGTACAAGATCCACGCATTCTGAGGCATTTTTTGGCAGAATGTGAGGGTCGAAAGTCTAGACTTTGGCTTAGAAACATCTCTCACGCCAGTTGTAACCACAATTTTATAGTTGACTCCTAGTTATATACAAGTTGCTTTTATAAAAATAATACACATACGATCCACGCTGAGGAAAAGATGTCGCTCCTTAAACTCAAAAGTATTAGGGTCCACGACAAGATGGCGGCCACAGTAAGGCATTTTTTGGCAGAATGCGAGTGTCTAAAGTATGGACTGGCTTACAAACATCTCTCACGCCAGTTGTAACTACAATTTTATAGTTGACTCCTCGCTAAATGCGAGTAGCTTTTATAAAAAATAAATATGTACAAGATCCACGCATTCCTGAGGCATGTTTTTGCAGATATGTGAGCGAGTCGAAAAGTCTAGACTTTGGCTTAGAAACATCTCTCACGCCAGTTGTAACCACAATTTTATAGTTGACTCCTAGTTATATACAAGTTGCTTTTATAAAAATAATACACATACGATCCACGCTGAGGAAAAGATGTCGCTCCTTAAACTCAAAAGTATTAGGGTCCACGACAAGATGGCGGCCACAGTAAGGCATTTTTTGGCAGAATGCGAGTGTCTAAAGTATGGACTGGCTTACAAACATCTCTCACGCCAGTTGTAACTACAATTTTATAGTTGACTCCTCGCTAAATGCGAGTAGCTTTTATAAAAATAATATGTACAAGATCCACGCATTCTGAGGCATTTTTTGGCAGAATGCGAGGGTCGAAAGTCTAGACTTTGGCTTAGAAACATCTCTCACGCCAGTTGTAACCACAATTTTATAGTTGACTCCTAGTTATATACAAGTTGCTTTTATAAAAATAATACACATACGATCCACGCTGAGGAAAAGATGTCGCTCCTTAAACTCAAAAGTATTAGGGTCCACGACAAGATGGCGGCCACAGTAAGGCATTTTTTGGCAGAATGCGAGTGTCTAAAGTATGGACTGGCTTACAAACATCTCTCACGCCAGTTGTAACTACAATTTTATAGTTGACTCCTCGCTAAATGCGAGTAGCTTTTATAAAAATAATATGTACAAGATCCACGCATTCTGAGGCATTTTTTGGCAGAATGCGAGGGTCGAAAGTCTAGACTTTGGCTTAGAAACATCTCTCACGCCAGTTGTAACCACAATTTTATAGTTGACTCCTAGTTATATACAAGTTGCTTTTATAAAAATAATACACATACGATCCACGCTGAGGAAAAGATGTCGCTCCTTAAACTCAAAAGTATTAGGGTCCACGACAAGATGGCGGCCACAGTAAGGCATTTTTTGGCAGAATGCGAGTGTCTAAAGTATGGACTGGCTTACAAACATCTCTCACGCCAGTTGTAACTACAATTTTATAGTTGACTCCTCGCTAAATGCGAGTAGCTTTTATAAAAATAATATGTACAAGATCCACGCATTCTGAGGCATTTTTTGGCAGAATGCGAGGGTCGAAAGTCTAGACTTTGGCTTAGAAACATCTCTCACGCCAGTTGTAACCACAATTTTATAGTTGACTCCTAGTTATATACAAGTTGCTTTTATAAAAATAATACACATACGATCCACGCTGAGGAAAAGATGTCGCTCCTTAAACTCAAAAGTATTAGGGTCCACGACAAGATGGCGGCCACAGTAAGGCATTTTTTGGCAGAATGCGAGTGTCTAAAGTATGGACTGGCTTACAAACATCTCTCACGCCAGTTGTAACTACAATTTTATAGTTGACTCCTCGCTAAATGCGAGTAGCTTTTATAAAAATAATATGTACAAGATCCACGCATTCTGAGGCATTTTTTGGCAGAATGCGAGGGTCGAAAGTCTAGACTTTGGCTTAGAAACATCTCTCACGCCAGTTGTAACCACAATTTTATAGTTGACTCCTAGTTATATACAAGTTGCTTTTATAAAAATAATACACATACGATCCACGCTGAGGAAAAGATGTCGCTCCTTAAACTCAAAAGTATTAGGGTCCACGACAAGATGGCGGCCACAGTAAGGCATTTTTTGGCAGAATGCGAGTGTCTAAAGTATGGACTGGCTTACAAACATCTCTCACGCCAGTTGTAACTACAATTTTATAGTTGACTCCTCGCTAAATGCGAGTAGCTTTTATAAAAATAATATGTACAAGATCCACGCATTCTGAGGCATTTTTTGGCAGAATGCGAGGGTCGAAAGTCTAGACTTTGGCTTAGAAACATCTCTCACGCCAGTTGTAACCACAATTTTATAGTTGACTCCTAGTTATATACAAGTTGCTTTTATAAAAATAATACACATACGATCCACGCTGAGGAAAAGATGTCGCTCCTTAAACTCAAAAGTATTAGGGTCCACGACAAGATGGCGGCCACAGTAAGGCATTTTTTGGCAGAATGCGAGTGTCTAAAGTATGGACTGGCTTACAAACATCTCTCACGCCAGTTGTAACTACAATTTTATAGTTGACTCCTCGCTAAATGCGAGTAGCTTTTATAAAAATAATATGTACAAGATCCACGCATTCTGAGGCATTTTTTGGCAGAATGCGAGGGTCGAAAGTCTAGACTTTGGCTTAGAAACATCTCTCACGCCAGTTGTAACCACAATTTTATAGTTGACTCCTAGTTATATACAAGTTGCTTTTATAAAAATAATACACATACGATCCACGCTGAGGAAAAGATGTCGCTCCTTAAACTCAAAAGTATTAGGGTCCACGACAAGATGGCGGCCACAGTAAGGCATTTTTTGGCAGAATGCGAGTGTCTAAAGTATGGACTGGCTTACAAACATCTCTCACGCCAGTTGTAACTACAATTTTATAGTTGACTCCTCGCTAAATGCGAGTAGCTTTTATAAAAATAATATGTACAAGATCCACGCATTCTGAGGCATTTTTTGGCAGAATGCGAGGGTCGAAAGTCTAGACTTTGGCTTAGAAACATCTCTCACGCCAGTTGTAACCACAATTTTATAGTTGACTCCTAGTTATATACAAGTTGCTTTTATAAAAATAATACACATACGATCCACGCTGAGGAAAAGATGTCGCTCCTTAAACTCAAAAGTATTAGGGTCCACGACAAGATGGCGGCCACAGTAAGGCATTTTTTGGCAGAATGCGAGTGTCTAAAGTATGGACTGGCTTACAAACATCTCTCACGCCAGTTGTAACTACAATTTTATAGTTGACTCCTCGCTAAATGCGAGTAGCTTTTATAAAAATAATATGTACAAGATCCACGCATTCTGAGGCATTTTTTGGCAGAATGCGAGGGTCGAAAGTCTAGACTTTGGCTTAGAAACATCTCTCACGCCAGTTGTAACCACAATTTTATAGTTGACTCCTAGTTATATACAAGTTGCTTTTATAAAAATAATACACATACGATCCACGCTGAGGAAAAGATGTCGCTCCTTAAACTCAAAAGTATTAGGGTCCACGACAAGATGGCGGCCACAGTAAGGCATTTTTTGGCAGAATGCGAGTGTCTAAAGTATGGACTGGCTTACAAACATCTCTCACGCCAGTTGTAACTACAATTTTATAGTTGACTCCTCGCTAAATGCGAGTAGCTTTTATAAAAATAATATGTACAAGATCCACGCATTCTGAGGCATTTTTTGGCAGAATGCGAGGGTCGAAAGTCTAGACTTTGGCTTAGAAACATCTCTCACGCCAGTTGTAACCACAATTTTATAGTTGACTCCTAGTTATATACAAGTTGCTTTTATAAAAATAATACACATACGATCCACGCTGAGGAAAAGATGTCGCTCCTTAAACTCAAAAGTATTAGGGTCCACGACAAGATGGCGGCCACAGTAAGGCATTTTTTGGCAGAATGCGAGTGTCTAAAGTATGGACTGGCTTACAAACATCTCTCACGCCAGTTGTAACTACAATTTTATAGTTGACTCCTCGCTAAATGCGAGTAGCTTTTATAAAAATAATATGTACAAGATCCACGCATTCTGAGGCATTTTTTGGCAGAATGCGAGGGTCGAAAGTCTAGACTTTGGCTTAGAAACATCTCTCACGCCAGTTGTAACCACAATTTTATAGTTGACTCCTAGTTATATACAAGTTGCTTTTATAAAAATAATACACATACGATCCACGCTGAGGAAAAGATGTCGCTCCTTAAACTCAAAAGTATTAGGGTCCACGACAAGATGGCGGCCACAGTAAGGCATTTTTTGGCAGAATGCGAGTGTCTAAAGTATGGACTGGCTTACAAACATCTCTCACGCCAGTTGTAACTACAATTTTATAGTTGACTCCTCGCTAAATGCGAGTAGCTTTTATAAAAATAATATGTACAAGATCCACGCATTCTGAGGCATTTTTTGGCAGAATGCGAGGGTCGAAAGTCTAGACTTTGGCTTAGAAACATCTCTCACGCCAGTTGTAACCACAATTTTATAGTTGACTCCTAGTTATATACAAGTTGCTTTTATAAAAATAATACACATACGATCCACGCTGAGGAAAAGATGTCGCTCCTTAAACTCAAAAGTATTAGGGTCCACGACAAGATGGCGGCCACAGTAAGGCATTTTTTGGCAGAATGCGAGTGTCTAAAGTATGGACTGGCTTACAAACATCTCTCACGCCAGTTGTAACTACAATTTTATAGTTGACTCCTCGCTAAATGCGAGTAGCTTTTATAAAAATAATATGTACAAGATCCACGCATTCTGAGGCATTTTTTGGCAGAATGCGAGGGTCGAAAGTCTAGACTTTGGCTTAGAAACATCTCTCACGCCAGTTGTAACCACAATTTTATAGTTGACTCCTAGTTATATACAAGTTGCTTTTATAAAAATAATACACATACGATCCACGCTGAGGAAAAGATGTCGCTCCTTAAACTCAAAAGTATTAGGGTCCACGACAAGATGGCGGCCACAGTAAGGCATTTTTTGGCAGAATGCGAGTGTCTAAAGTATGGACTGGCTTACAAACATCTCTCACGCCAGTTGTAACTACAATTTTATAGTTGACTCCTCGCTAAATGCGAGTAGCTTTTATAAAAATAATATGTACAAGATCCACGCATTCTGAGGCATTTTTTGGCAGAATGCGAGGGTCGAAAGTCTAGACTTTGGCTTAGAAACATCTCTCACGCCAGTTGTAACCACAATTTTATAGTTGACTCCTAGTTATATACAAGTTGCTTTTATAAAAATAATACACATACGATCCACGCTGAGGAAAAGATGTCGCTCCTTAAACTCAAAAGTATTAGGGTCCACGACAAGATGGCGGCCACAGTAAGGCATTTTTTGGCAGAATGCGAGTGTCTAAAGTATGGACTGGCTTACAAACATCTCTCACGCCAGTTGTAACTACAATTTTATAGTTGACTCCTCGCTAAATGCGAGTAGCTTTTATAAAAATAATATGTACAAGATCCACGCATTCTGAGGCATTTTTTGGCAGAATGCGAGGGTCGAAAGTCTAGACTTTGGCTTAGAAACATCTCTCACGCCAGTTGTAACCACAATTTTATAGTTGACTCCTAGTTATATACAAGTTGCTTTTATAAAAATAATACACATACGATCCACGCTGAGGAAAAGATGTCGCTCCTTAAACTCAAAAGTATTAGGGTCCACGACAAGATGGCGGCCACAGTAAGGCATTTTTTGGCAGAATGCGAGTGTCTAAAGTATGGACTGGCTTACAAACATCTCTCACGCCAGTTGTAACTACAATTTTATAGTTGACTCCTCGCTAAATGCGAGTAGCTTTTATAAAAATAATATGTACAAGATCCACGCATTCTGAGGCATTTTTTGGCAGAATGCGAGGGTCGAAAGTCTAGACTTTGGCTTAGAAACATCTCTCACGCCAGTTGTAACCACAATTTTATAGTTGACTCCTAGTTATATACAAGTTGCTTTTATAAAAATAATACACATACGATCCACGCTGAGGAAAAGATGTCGCTCCTTAAACTCAAAAGTATTAGGGTCCACGACAAGATGGCGGCCACAGTAAGGCATTTTTTGGCAGAATGCGAGTGTCTAAAGTATGGACTGGCTTACAAACATCTCTCACGCCAGTTGTAACTACAATTTTATAGTTGACTCCTCGCTAAATGCGAGTAGCTTTTATAAAAATAATATGTACAAGATCCACGCATTCTGAGGCATTTTTTGGCAGAATGCGAGGGTCGAAAGTCTAGACTTTGGCTTAGAAACATCTCTCACGCCAGTTGTAACCACAATTTTATAGTTGACTCCTAGTTATATACAAGTTGCTTTTATAAAAATAATACACATACGATCCACGCTGAGGAAAAGATGTCGCTCCTTAAACTCAAAAGTATTAGGGTCCACGACAAGATGGCGGCCACAGTAAGGCATTTTTTGGCAGAATGCGAGTGTCTAAAGTATGGACTGGCTTACAAACATCTCTCACGCCAGTTGTAACTACAATTTTATAGTTGACTCCTCGCTAAATGCGAGTAGCTTTTATAAAAATAATATGTACAAGATCCACGCATTCTGAGGCATTTTTTGGCAGAATGCGAGGGTCGAAAGTCTAGACTTTGGCTTAGAAACATCTCTCACGCCAGTTGTAACCACAATTTTATAGTTGACTCCTAGTTATATACAAGTTGCTTTTATAAAAATAATACACATACGATCCACGCTGAGGAAAAGATGTCGCTCCTTAAACTCAAAAGTATTAGGGTCCACGACAAGATGGCGGCCACAGTAAGGCATTTTTTGGCAGAATGCGAGTGTCTAAAGTATGGACTGGCTTACAAACATCTCTCACGCCAGTTGTAACTACAATTTTATAGTTGACTCCTCGCTAAATGCGAGTAGCTTTTATAAAAATAATATGTACAAGATCCACGCATTCTGAGGCATTTTTTGGCAGAATGCGAGGGTCGAAAGTCTAGACTTTGGCTTAGAAACATCTCTCACGCCAGTTGTAACCACAATTTTATAGTTGACTCCTAGTTATATACAAGTTGCTTTTATAAAAATAATACACATACGATCCACGCTGAGGAAAAGATGTCGCTCCTTAAACTCAAAAGTATTAGGGTCCACGACAAGATGGCGGCCACAGTAAGGCATTTTTTGGCAGAATGCGAGTGTCTAAAGTATGGACTGGCTTACAAACATCTCTCACGCCAGTTGTAACTACAATTTTATAGTTGACTCCTCGCTAAATGCGAGTAGCTTTTATAAAAATAATATGTACAAGATCCACGCATTCTGAGGCATTTTTTGGCAGAATGCGAGGGTCGAAAGTCTAGACTTTGGCTTAGAAACATCTCTCACGCCAGTTGTAACCACAATTTTATAGTTGACTCCTAGTTATATACAAGTTGCTTTTATAAAAATAATACACATACGATCCACGCTGAGGAAAAGATGTCGCTCCTTAAACTCAAAAGTATTAGGGTCCACGACAAGATGGCGGCCACAGTAAGGCATTTTTTGGCAGAATGCGAGTGTCTAAAGTATGGACTGGCTTACAAACATCTCTCACGCCAGTTGTAACTACAATTTTATAGTTGACTCCTCGCTAAATGCGAGTAGCTTTTATAAAAATAATATGTACAAGATCCACGCATTCTGAGGCATTTTTTGGCAGAATGCGAGGGTCGAAAGTCTAGACTTTGGCTTAGAAACATCTCTCACGCCAGTTGTAACCACAATTTTATAGTTGACTCCTAGTTATATACAAGTTGCTTTTATAAAAATAATACACATACGATCCACGCTGAGGAAAAGATGTCGCTCCTTAAACTCAAAAGTATTAGGGTCCACGACAAGATGGCGGCCACAGTAAGGCATTTTTTGGCAGAATGCGAGTGTCTAAAGTATGGACTGGCTTACAAACATCTCTCACGCCAGTTGTAACTACAATTTTATAGTTGACTCCTCGCTAAATGCGAGTAGCTTTTATAAAAATAATATGTACAAGATCCACGCATTCTGAGGCATTTTTTGGCAGAATGCGAGGGTCGAAAGTCTAGACTTTGGCTTAGAAACATCTCTCACGCCAGTTGTAACCACAATTTTATAGTTGACTCCTAGTTATATACAAGTTGCTTTTATAAAAATAATACACATACGATCCACGCTGAGGAAAAGATGTCGCTCCTTAAACTCAAAAGTATTAGGGTCCACGACAAGATGGCGGCCACAGTAAGGCATTTTTTGGCAGAATGCGAGTGTCTAAAGTATGGACTGGCTTACAAACATCTCTCACGCCAGTTGTAACTACAATTTTATAGTTGACTCCTCGCTAAATGCGAGTAGCTTTTATAAAAATAATATGTACAAGATCCACGCATTCTGAGGCATTTTTTGGCAGAATGCGAGGGTCGAAAGTCTAGACTTTGGCTTAGAAACATCTCTCACGCCAGTTGTAACCACAATTTTATAGTTGACTCCTAGTTATATACAAGTTGCTTTTATAAAAATAATACACATACGATCCACGCTGAGGAAAAGATGTCGCTCCTTAAACTCAAAAGTATTAGGGTCCACGACAAGATGGCGGCCACAGTAAGGCATTTTTTGGCAGAATGCGAGTGTCTAAAGTATGGACTGGCTTACAAACATCTCTCACGCCAGTTGTAACTACAATTTTATAGTTGACTCCTCGCTAAATGCGAGTAGCTTTTATAAAAATAATATGTACAAGATCCACGCATTCTGAGGCATTTTTTGGCAGAATGCGAGGGTCGAAAGTCTAGACTTTGGCTTAGAAACATCTCTCACGCCAGTTGTAACCACAATTTTATAGTTGACTCCTAGTTATATACAAGTTGCTTTTATAAAAATAATACACATACGATCCACGCTGAGGAAAAGATGTCGCTCCTTAAACTCAAAAGTATTAGGGTCCACGACAAGATGGCGGCCACAGTAAGGCATTTTTTGGCAGAATGCGAGTGTCTAAAGTATGGACTGGCTTACAAACATCTCTCACGCCAGTTGTAACTACAATTTTATAGTTGACTCCTCGCTAAATGCGAGTAGCTTTTATAAAAATAATATGTACAAGATCCACGCATTCTGAGGCATTTTTTGGCAGAATGCGAGGGTCGAAAGTCTAGACTTTGGCTTAGAAACATCTCTCACGCCAGTTGTAACCACAATTTTATAGTTGACTCCTAGTTATATACAAGTTGCTTTTATAAAAATAATACACATACGATCCACGCTGAGGAAAAGATGTCGCTCCTTAAACTCAAAAGTATTAGGGTCCACGACAAGATGGCGGCCACAGTAAGGCATTTTTTGGCAGAATGCGAGTGTCTAAAGTATGGACTGGCTTACAAACATCTCTCACGCCAGTTGTAACTACAATTTTATAGTTGACTCCTCGCTAAATGCAAGTAGCTTTTATAAAAATAATATGTACAAGATCCACGCATTCTGAGGCATTTTTTGGCAGAATGCGAGGGTCGAAAGTCTAGACTTTGGCTTAGAAACATCTCTCACGCCAGTTGTAACCACAATTTTATAGTTGACTCCTAGTTATATACAAGTTGCTTTTATAAAAATAATACACATACGATCCACGCTGAGGAAAAGATGTCGCTCCTTAAACTCAAAAGTATTAGGGTCCACGACAAGATGGCGGCCACAGTAAGGCATTTTTTGGCAGAATGCGAGTGTCTAAAGTATGGACTGGCTTACAAACATCTCTCACGCCAGTTGTAACTACAATTTTATAGTTGACTCCTCGCTAAATGCGAGTAGCTTTTATAAAAATAATATGTACAAGATCCACGCATTCTGAGGCATTTTTTGGCAGAATGCGAGGGTCGAAAGTCTAGACTTTGGCTTAGAAACATCTCTCACGCCAGTTGTAACCACAATTTTATAGTTGACTCCTAGTTATATACAAGTTGCTTTTATAAAAATAATACACATACGATCCACGCTGAGGAAAAGATGTCGCTCCTTAAACTCAAAAGTATTAGGGTCCACGACAAGATGGCGGCCACAGTAAGGCATTTTTTGGCAGAATGCGAGTGTCTAAAGTATGGACTGGCTTACAAACATCTCTCACGCCAGTTGTAACTACAATTTTATAGTTGACTCCTCGCTAAATGCGAGTAGCTTTTATAAAAATAATATGTACAAGATCCACGCATTCTGAGGCATTTTTTGGCAGAATGCGAGGGTCGAAAGTCTAGACTTTGGCTTAGAAACATCTCTCACGCCAGTTGTAACCACAATTTTATAGTTGACTCCTAGTTATATACAAGTTGCTTTTATAAAAATAATACACATACGATCCACGCTGAGGAAAAGATGTCGCTCCTTAAACTCAAAAGTATTAGGGTCCACGACAAGATGGCGGCCACAGTAAGGCATTTTTTGGCAGAATGCGAGTGTCTAAAGTATGGACTGGCTTACAAACATCTCTCACGCCAGTTGTAACTACAATTTTATAGTTGACTCCTCGCTAAATGCGAGTAGCTTTTATAAAAATAATATGTACAAGATCCACGCATTCTGAGGCATTTTTTGGCAGAATGCGAGGGTCGAAAGTCTAGACTTTGGCTTAGAAACATCTCTCACGCCAGTTGTAACCACAATTTTATAGTTGACTCCTAGTTATATACAAGTTGCTTTTATAAAAATAATACACATACGATCCACGCTGAGGAAAAGATGTCGCTCCTTAAACTCAAAAGTATTAGGGTCCACGACAAGATGGCGGCCACAGTAAGGCATTTTTTGGCAGAATGCGAGTGTCTAAAGTATGGACTGGCTTACAAACATCTCTCACGCCAGTTGTAACTACAATTTTATAGTTGACTCCTCGCTAAATGCGAGTAGCTTTTATAAAAATAATATGTACAAGATCCACGCATTCTGAGGCATTTTTTGGCAGAATGCGAGGGTCGAAAGTCTAGACTTTGGCTTAGAAACATCTCTCACGCCAGTTGTAACCACAATTTTATAGTTGACTCCTAGTTATATACAAGTTGCTTTTATAAAAATAATACACATACGATCCACGCTGAGGAAAAGATGTCGCTCCTTAAACTCAAAAGTATTAGGGTCCACGACAAGATGGCGGCCACAGTAAGGCATTTTTTGGCAGAATGCGAGTGTCTAAAGTATGGACTGGCTTACAAACATCTCTCACGCCAGTTGTAACTACAATTTTATAGTTGACTCCTCGCTAAATGCGAGTAGCTTTTATAAAAATAATATGTACAAGATCCACGCATTCTGAGGCATTTTTTGGCAGAATGCGAGGGTCGAAAGTCTAGACTTTGGCTTAGAAACATCTCTCACGCCAGTTGTAACCACAATTTTATAGTTGACTCCTAGTTATATACAAGTTGCTTTTATAAAAATAATACACATACGATCCACGCTGAGGAAAAGATGTCGCTCCTTAAACTCAAAAGTATTAGGGTCCACGACAAGATGGCGGCCACAGTAAGGCATTTTTTGGCAGAATGCGAGTGTCTAAAGTATGGACTGGCTTACAAACATCTCTCACGCCAGTTGTAACTACAATTTTATAGTTGACTCCTCGCTAAATGCGAGTAGCTTTTATAAAAATAATATGTACAAGATCCACGCATTCTGAGGCATTTTTTGGCAGAATGCGAGGGTCGAAAGTCTAGACTTTGGCTTAGAAACATCTCTCACGCCAGTTGTAACCACAATTTTATAGTTGACTCCTAGTTATATACAAGTTGCTTTTATAAAAATAATACACATACGATCCACGCTGAGGAAAAGATGTCGCTCCTTAAACTCAAAAGTATTAGGGTCCACGACAAGATGGCGGCCACAGTAAGGCATTTTTTGGCAGAATGCGAGTGTCTAAAGTATGGACTGGCTTACAAACATCTCTCACGCCAGTTGTAACTACAATTTTATAGTTGACTCCTCGCTAAATGCGAGTAGCTTTTATAAAAATAATATGTACAAGATCCACGCATTCTGAGGCATTTTTTGGCAGAATGCGAGGGTCGAAAGTCTAGACTTTGGCTTAGAAACATCTCTCACGCCAGTTGTAACCACAATTTTATAGTTGACTCCTAGTTATATACAAGTTGCTTTTATAAAAATAATACACATACGATCCACGCTGAGGAAAAGATGTCGCTCCTTAAACTCAAAAGTATTAGGGTCCACGACAAGATGGCGGCCACAGTAAGGCATTTTTTGGCAGAATGCGAGTGTCTAAAGTATGGACTGGCTTACAAACATCTCTCACGCCAGTTGTAACTACAATTTTATAGTTGACTCCTCGCTAAATGCGAGTAGCTTTTATAAAAATAATATGTACAAGATCCACGCATTCTGAGGCATTTTTTGGCAGAATGCGAGGGTCGAAAGTCTAGACTTTGGCTTAGAAACATCTCTCACGCCAGTTGTAACCACAATTTTATAGTTGACTCCTAGTTATATACAAGTTGCTTTTATAAAAATAATACACATACGATCCACGCTGAGGAAAAGATGTCGCTCCTTAAACTCAAAAGTATTAGGGTCCACGACAAGATGGCGGCCACAGTAAGGCATTTTTTGGCAGAATGCGAGTGTCTAAAGTATGGACTGGCTTACAAACATCTCTCACGCCAGTTGTAACTACAATTTTATAGTTGACTCCTCGCTAAATGCGAGTAGCTTTTATAAAAATAATATGTACAAGATCCACGCATTCTGAGGCATTTTTTGGCAGAATGCGAGGGTCGAAAGTCTAGACTTTGGCTTAGAAACATCTCTCACGCCAGTTGTAACCACAATTTTATAGTTGACTCCTAGTTATATACAAGTTGCTTTTATAAAAATAATACACATACGATCCACGCTGAGGAAAAGATGTCGCTCCTTAAACTCAAAAGTATTAGGGTCCACGACAAGATGGCGGCCACAGTAAGGCATTTTTTGGCAGAATGCGAGTGTCTAAAGTATGGACTGGCTTACAAACATCTCTCACGCCAGTTGTAACCACAATTTTATAGTTGACTCCTCGCTAAATGCGAGTAGCTTTTATAAAAATAATATGTACAAGATCCACGCATTCTGAGGCATTTTTTGGCAGAATGCGAGTGTCTAAAGTATGGACTGGCTTACAAACATCTCTCACGCCAGTTGTAACCACAATTTTATAGTTGACTCCTCGCTAAATCCAAGTAGCTTTTATAAAAATAATATGTACAAGATCCACGCATTCTGAGGCATTTTTTGGCAGAATGCGAGGGTCGAAAGTCTAGACTTTGGCTTAGAAACATCTCTCACGCCAGTTGTAACCACAATTTTATAGTTGACTCCTAGTTATATACAAGTTGCTTTTATAAAAATAATACACATACGATCCACGCTGAGGAAAAGATGTCGCTCCTTAAACTCAAAAGTATTAGGGTCCACGACAAGATGGCGGCCACAGTAAGGCATTTTTTGGCAGAATGCGAGTGTCTAAAGTATGGACTGGCTTACAAACATCTCTCACGCCAGTTGTAACTACAATTTTATAGTTGACTCCTCGCTAAATGCGAGTAGCTTTTATAAAAATAATATGTACAAGATCCACGCATTCTGAGGCATTTTTTGGCAGAATGCGAGGGTCGAAAGTCTAGACTTTGGCTTAGAAACATCTCTCACGCCAGTTGTAACCACAATTTTATAGTTGACTCCTAGTTATATACAAGTTGCTTTTATAAAAATAATACACATACGATCCACGCTGAGGAAAAGATGTCGCTCCTTAAACTCAAAAGTATTAGGGTCCACGACAAGATGGCGGCCACAGTAAGGCATTTTTTGGCAGAATGCGAGTGTCTAAAGTATGGACTGGCTTACAAACATCTCTCACGCCAGTTGTAACTACAATTTTATAGTTGACTCCTCGCTAAATGCGAGTAGCTTTTATAAAAATAATATGTACAAGATCCACGCATTCTGAGGCATTTTTTGGCAGAATGCGAGGGTCGAAAGTCTAGACTTTGGCTTAGAAACATCTCTCACGCCAGTTGTAACCACAATTTTATAGTTGACTCCTAGTTATATACAAGTTGCTTTATAAAAATAATACACATACGATCCACGCTGAGGAAAAGATGTCGCTCCTTAAACTCAAAAGTATTAGGGTCCACGACAAGATGGCGGCCACAGTAAGGCATTTTTTGGCAGAATGCGAGTGTCTAAAGTATGGACTGGCTTACAAACATCTCTCACGCCAGTTGTAACTACAATTTTATAGTTGACTCCTCGCTAAATGCGAGTAGCTTTTATAAAAATAATATGTACAAGATCCACGCATTCTGAGGCATTTTTTGGCAGAATGCGAGGGTCGAAAGTCTAGACTTTGGCTTAGAAACATCTCTCACGCCAGTTGTAACCACAATTTTATAGTTGACTCCTAGTTATATACAAGTTGCTTTTATAAAAATAATACACATACGATCCACGCTGAGGAAAAGATGTCGCTCCTTAAACTCAAAAGTATTAGGGTCCACGACAAGATGGCGGCCACAGTAAGGCATTTTTTGGCAGAATGCGAGTGTCTAAAGTATGGACTGGCTTACAAACATCTCTCACGCCAGTTGTAACTACAATTTTATAGTTGACTCCTCGCTAAATGCGAGTAGCTTTTATAAAAATAATATGTACAAGATCCACGCATTCTGAGGCATTTTTTGGCAGAATGCGAGGGTCGAAAGTCTAGACTTTGGCTTAGAAACATCTCTCACGCCAGTTGTAACCACAATTTTATAGTTGACTCCTAGTTATATACAAGTTGCTTTTATAAAAATAATACACATACGATCCACGCTGAGGAAAAGATGTCGCTCCTTAAACTCAAAAGTATTAGGGTCCACGACAAGATGGCGGCCACAGTAAGGCATTTTTTGGCAGAATGCGAGTGTCTAAAGTATGGACTGGCTTACAAACATCTCTCACGCCAGTTGTAACTACAATTTTATAGTTGACTCCTCGCTAAATGCAAGTAGCTTTTATAAAAATAATATGTACAAGATCCACGCATTCTGAGGCATTTTTTGGCAGAATGCGAGTGTCGAAAGTATGGACTGGCTTACAAACATCTCTCACGCCAGTTGTAACCACAATTTTATAGTTGACTCCTCGCTAAATCCAAGTAGCTTTTATAAAAATAATATGTACAAGATCCACGCATTCTGAGGCATTTTTTGGCAGAATGCGAGGGTCGAAAGTCTAGACTTTGGCTTAGAAACATCTCTCACGCCAGTTGTAACTACAAGTTTATAGTTGACTCCTAGTTATATACAAGTTGCTTTATAAAAATAATACACATACGATCCACGCTGAGGAAAAGATGTCGCTCCTTAAACTCAAAAGTATTAGGGTCCACGACAAGATGGCGGCCACAGTAAGGCATTTTTTGGCAGAATGCGAGTGTCTAAAGTATGGACTGGCTTACAAACATCTCTCACGCCAGTTGTAACTACAATTTTATAGTTGACTCCTCGCTAAATGCGAGTAGCTTTTATAAAAATAATATGTACAAGATCCACGCATTCTGAGGCATTTTTTGGCAGAATGCGAGGGTCGAAAGTCTAGACTTTGGCTTAGAAACATCTCTCACGCCAGTTGTAACCACAATTTTATAGTTGACTCCTAGTTATATACAAGTTGCTTTTATAAAAATAATACACATACGATCCACGCTGAGGAAAAGATGTCGCTCCTTAAACTCAAAAGTATTAGGGTCCACGACAAGATGGCGGCCACAGTAAGGCATTTTTTGGCAGAATGCGAGTGTCTAAAGTATGGACTGGCTTACAAACATCTCTCACGCCAGTTGTAACTACAATTTTATAGTTGACTCCTCGCTAAATGCGAGTAGCTTTTATAAAAATAATATGTACAAGATCCACGCATTCTGAGGCATTTTTTGGCAGAATGCGAGGGTCGAAAGTCTAGACTTTGGCTTAGAAACATCTCTCACGCCAGTTGTAACCACAATTTTATAGTTGACTCCTAGTTATATACAAGTTGCTTTTATAAAAATAATACACATACGATCCACGCTGAGGAAAAGATGTCGCTCCTTAAACTCAAAAGTATTAGGGTCCACGACAAGATGGCGGCCACAGTAAGGCATTTTTTGGCAGAATGCGAGTGTCTAAAGTATGGACTGGCTTACAAACATCTCTCACGCCAGTTGTAACTACAATTTTATAGTTGACTCCTCGCTAAATGCAAGTAGCTTTTATAAAAATAATATGTACAAGATCCACGCATTCTGAGGCATTTTTTGGCAGAATGCGAGGGTCGAAAGTCTAGACTTTGGCTTAGAAACATCTCTCACGCCAGTTGTAACCACAATTTTATAGTTGACTCCTAGTTATATACAAGTTGCTTTATAAAAATAATACACATACGATCCACGCTGAGGAAAAGATGTCGCTCCTTAAACTCAAAAGTATTAGGGTCCACGACAAGATGGCGGCCACAGTAAGGCATTTTTTGGCAGAATGCGAGTGTCTAAAGTATGGACTGGCTTACAAACATCTCTCACGCCAGTTGTAACTACAATTTTATAGTTGACTCCTCGCTAAATGCGAGTAGCTTTTATAAAAATAATATGTACAAGATCCACGCATTCTGAGGCATTTTTTGGCAGAATGCGAGGGTCGAAAGTCTAGACTTTGGCTTAGAAACATCTCTCACGCCAGTTGTAACCACAATTTTATAGTTGACTCCTAGTTATATACAAGTTGCTTTTATAAAATAATACACATACGATCCACGCTGAGGAAAAGATGTCGCTCCTTAAACTCAAAAGTATTAGGGTCCACGACAAGATGGCGGCCACAGTAAGGCATTTTTTGGCAGAATGCGAGTGTCTAAAGTATGGACTGGCTTACAAACATCTCTCACGCCAGTTGTAACTACAATTTTATAGTTGACTCCTCGCTAAATGCGAGTAGCTTTTATAAAAATAATATGTACAAGATCCACGCATTCTGAGGCATTTTTTGGCAGAATGCGAGGGTCGAAAGTCTAGACTTTGGCTTAGAAACATCTCTCACGCCAGTTGTAACCACAATTTTATAGTTGACTCCTAGTTATATACAAGTTGCTTTTATAAAAATAATACACATACGATCCACGCTGAGGAAAAGATGTCGCTCCTTAAACTCAAAAGTATTAGGGTCCACGACAAGATGGCGGCCACAGTAAGGCATTTTTTGGCAGAATGCGAGTGTCTAAAGTATGGACTGGCTTACAAACATCTCTCACGCCAGTTGTAACCACAATTTTATAGTTGACTCCTCGCTAAATCCAAGTAGCTTTTATAAAAATAATATGTACAAGATCCACGCATTCTGAGGCATTTTTTGGCAGAATGCGAGGGTCGAAAGTCTAGACTTTGGCTTAGAAACATCTCTCACGCCAGTTGTAACCACAATTTTATAGTTGACTCCTAGTTATATACAAGTTGCTTTTATAAAAATAATACACATACGATCCACGCTGAGGAAAAGATGTCGCTCCTTAAACTCAAAAGTATTAGGGTCCACGACAAGATGGCGGCCACAGTAAGGCATTTTTTGGCAGAATGCGAGTGTCTAAAGTATGGACTGGCTTACAAACATCTCTCACGCCAGTTGTAACTACAATTTTATAGTTGACTCCTCGCTAAATGCGAGTAGCTTTTATAAAAATAATATGTACAAGATCCACGCATTCTGAGGCATTTTTTGGCAGAATGCGAGGGTCGAAAGTCTAGACTTTGGCTTAGAAACATCTCTCACGCCAGTTGTAACCACAATTTTATAGTTGACTCCTAGTTATATACAAGTTGCTTTTATAAAAATAATACACATACGATCCACGCTGAGGAAAAGATGTCGCTCCTTAAACTCAAAAGTATTAGGGTCCACGACAAGATGGCGGCCACAGTAAGGCATTTTTTGGCAGAATGCGAGTGTCTAAAGTATGGACTGGCTTACAAACATCTCTCACGCCAGTTGTAACCACAATTTTATAGTTGACTCCTCGCTAAATCCAAGTAGCTTTTATAAAAATAATATGTACAAGATCCACGCATTCTGAGGCATTTTTTGGCAGAATGCGAGGGTCGAAAGTCTAGACTTTGGCTTAGAAACATCTCTCACGCCAGTTGTAACCACAATTTTATAGTTGACTCCTAGTTATATACAAGTTGCTTTTATAAAAATAATACACATACGATCCACGCTGAGGAAAAGATGTCGCTCCTTAAACTCAAAGTATTAGGGTCCACGACAAGATGGCGGCCACAGTAAGGCATTTTTTGGCAGAATGCGAGTGTCTAAAGTCTAGACTTTGGCTTACAAACATCTCTCACGCCAGTTGTAACCACAATTTTATAGTTGACTCCTCGCTAAATGCGAGTAGCTTTTATAAAAATAATATGTACAAGATCCACGCATTCTGAGGCATTTTTTGGCAGAATGCGAGGGTCGAAAGTCTAGACTTTGGCTTAGAAACATCTCTCACGCCAGTTGTAACTACAATTTTATAGTTGACTCCTAGCTATATACAAGTTGCTTTTATAAAAATAATACACATACGATCCACGCTGAGGAAAAGATGTCGCTCCTTAAACTCAAAAGTATTAGGGTCCACGACAAGATGTGGCGGCCACAGTAAGGCATTTTTTTCGCAGAAATGCGAGTGTCTAAAGTCTAGACTTTGCTTACAACATCTCTCACGCCAGTTGTAACCACAATTTTATAGTTGACTCCTCGCTAAATGCAAGTAGCTTTTATAAAAATTAATATGTACAAGATCCACGCATTCTGAGGCATTTTTTTTGGCAGAATGCGAGGTCGAAAGTCTAGCCTTTGGCTTAGAAACATCTCTCAAGCCAGTTGTAACCACATTTTATAGTTGACTCCTAGTTATATACAAGTTGCTTTAATAAAAATAAACACATACGATCCACGCTGAGGAAAAGATGTCGCTCCTTAAACTCAAATTGCTCTCCTGCAACTGCTGGCTACTAGTCTGTGTTCTTGTATGTATATGCCGTAGCGTCTAGCGGAGGCATTTTATATGTTTCTGTGGGCAGAATTGTAAATAATTTTTGAGCGATATTCCAAATAAATTTTATTTGGTTATAACATTTTTTGTGTTTGGGCCACGATCGTGTGGTGGGGCTTGCAAGTCCTAGTAAAAATTTTTCAACTTGTTGAATAAATTTTTACTACACCTCCAGAAAAAATGATTCATGGGATTAACTGGGTGTATATA
>NW_022279679.1:0-88709 GCF_009193385.2 Nasonia vitripennis
AACTAGAATTTTATGTGCTTGACTCCTAGCTATATGCAGTAGCTTTTATAAATAATAATACACATAAGATCCCACGCTGAGAAAAAGATGTCGCTCCTTAAACTCAAAAGTATTAGGGTCCACGACAAGATGGCGGCCATAGTAAGGCATTTTTCGGCAGAATGCGGGGGTCGAAAGTCTAGACTTTGGCTTACTGGCTCTCACACGCCAGTTGTAACTACAATTTTTATGTGCTGACTCCTAGCTATATGCAAGTAGCTTTTATAATAATAATACACATAAGATCCACGCTGAGAAAAAGATTCCGCTCCTTAAACTCAAAAAGTATTAGGGTCCACGACAAGATGGCGGCCATAGTAAGGCATTTTTCGGCAGAATGCAAGGGTCGAAAGTCTAGACTTTTGGCTTACTGGCTTCTCACACGCCAGTTGTAACTAGAATTTTATGTGCTTGACTCCTAGCTATATGCAAGTAGCTTTTATAAAATAATACACATAAGATCCACGCTGAGAAAAAGATGTCGCTCCTTAAAACTCAAAAGTATTAGGGTCCACGACAAGATGGCGGCCACAGTAAGGCATTTTTCAGCAGAATGCGAAGGTCGAAAGTATACTATTGGCTTACAAAAATCTCTCACGTCAGTTGTAACTACAATTTTATAGTTGACTCCTAGCTATATGCAAGTAGCTTTTATAAAATAATACACATAAGATCCACGCTGAGGAAAAGATGTCGCTCCTTAAAAATCAAAAGTATTAGGGTCCACGAGAAGATGGCGGCCATAGTAAGGCATTTTTCGGCAGAAATGCGAGGGTCGAAATTCTAGACTTTGGGCTTACTGGCTTCTCACACGCCAGTTGTAACTACAATTTTATGTGCTTGACTCCTAGCTATATGCAAGTAGCTTGAGGAAAAAGATGTCGCTCCTTAAACTCAAAAGTATTAGGGTCCACGACAAGATGGCGGCCATAGTAAGGCATTTTTCGGCAGAATGCGGGGTCGAAAGTCTAGACTTTTGGCTTACTGGCTTCTCACACGCCAGTTGTAACTAGAATTTTTATGTGCTTGACTCCTAGCTATATGCAAGTAGCTGAGGAAAAGATGTCGCTCCTTAAACTCAAAAGTATTAGGGTCCACGACAAGATGGCGGCCATAGTAAGGCATTTTTCGGAAGAATGCGAAGGGTCGAAAGTCTAGACTTTTGGCTTACTGGCTTACCTGACGCCAGTTGTAACTACAATTTTATAGTTGACTCCTAGCTATATGCAAGTAGCTTTTATAAAAATAATACACATATCCCACGCTAAGGAAAAGATGTCGCTCCTTAAACTCAAAAGTATTAGGGTCCACGACAAGATGGCGGCCACAGTAAGGCATTTTTCGGCAGAATGCGGGGTCGAAAGTCTAGACTTTGGCTTACTGGCTTCTCACAGCCAGTTGTAACTACAATTTTATGTGCTCTGACTCCTAGCTATATCCAAGTAGCTGAGGAAAAAGATGTCGCTCCTTAAACTCAAAAGTATTAGGGTCCACGACAAGATGGCGGCCATAGTAAGGCATTTTTCGGCAGAATGCGAGGGTCGAAAGTCTAGACTTTTGGCTTACTGGCTCCTCTCACGCCAGTTGTAACTACAATTTTATGTTGACTCCTAGCTATATGCAAGTAGCTTTTAATAAAAATAATACACATAAGATCCACGCTGAGGAAAAGATGTCGCTCCTTAAACTCAAAAGTATTAGGGTCCACGACAAGATGGCGGCCATAGTAAGGCATTTTTCGGCAGAATGCGAGGGTCGAAAGTCTAGACTTTGGCTTACTGGCTTCCTCACGCCAGTTGTAACTACAATTTTATGTGCTTGACTCCTAGCTATATGCAAGTAGCTTTTATAATAATAATACACATAAGATCCACGCTGAGAAAAAGATGTCGCTCCTTAAACTCAAAAGTATTAGGGTCCACGACAAGATGGCGGCCATAGTAAGGCATTTTTCGGCAGAATGCGGGGTCGAAAGTCTAGACTTTTGGCTTACTGGCTTCTCACACGCCAGTTGTAACTACAATTTTATGTGCTTGACTCCTAGCTATATGCAAGTAGCTTTTATAATAATAATACACATAAGATCCACGCTGAGAAAAAGATGTCGCTCCTTAAACTCAAAAGTATTAGGGTCCACGACAAGATGGCGGCCATAGTAAGGCATTTTTCGGCAGAATGCGAGGGTCGAAAGTCTAGACTTTGGCTTACTGGCTTCCTCACGCCAGTTGTAACTACAATTTTATGTGCTTGACTCCTAGCTATATGCAAGTAGCTTTTATAATAATAATACACATAAGATCCACGCTGAGAAAAAGATGTCGCTCCTTAAACTCAAAAGTATTAGGGTCCACGACAAGATGGCGGCCATAGTAAGGCATTTTTCGGCAGAATGCGGGGTCGAAAGTCTAGACTTTTGGCTTACTGGCTTCTCACACGCCAGTTGTAACTACAATTTTATGTGCTTGACTCCTAGCTATATGCAAGTAGCTTTTATAATAATAATACACATAAGATCCACGCTGAGAAAAGATGTCGCTCCTTAAACTCAAAAGTATTAGGGTCCACGACAAGATGGCGGCCATAGTAAGGCATTTTTCGGCAGAATGCGAGGGTCGAAAGTCTAGACTTTGGCTTACTGGCTTCTCACGCCAGTTGTAACTACAATTTTATAGTTGACTCCTAGCTATATGCAAGTAGCTTTTATAAAAATAATACACATAAGATCCACGCTGAGGAAAAGATGTCGCTCCTTAAACTCAAAAGTATTAGGGTCCACGACAAGATGGCGGCCATAGTAAGGCATTTTTCGGCAGAATGCGAGGGTCGAAAGTCTAGACTTTTGGCTTACTGGCTTCCCACGCCAGTTGTAACTACAATTTTATGTGCTTGACTCCTAGCTATATGCAAGTAGCTTTTATAATAATAATACACATAAGATCCACGCTGAGAAAAAGATGTCGCTCCTTAAACTCAAAAGTATTAGGGTCCACGACAAGATGGCGGCCATAGTAAGGCATTTTTCGGCAGAATGCGAGGGTCGAAAGTCTAGACTTTGGCTTACTGGCTTCTCACACGCCAGTTGTAACTACAATTTTATGTGCTTGACTCCTAGCTATATGCAAGTAGCTGAGGAAAAGATGTCGCTCCTTAAACTCAAAAGTTATTAGTCCACGACAAGATGGCGGCCATAGTAAGGCATTTTTCGGCAGAATGCGAGGGTCGAAAGTCTAGACTTTGGCTTACTGGCTTACCTGACGCCAGTTGTAACTACAATTTTATAGCTTGACTCCTAGCTATATGCAAGTAGCTTTATAAAAATAATACACATAAGATCCACGCTGAGAAAAGATGTCGCTCCTTAAACTCAAAAGTATTAGGGTCCACGACAAGATGGCGGCCACAGTAAGGCATTTTTCGGCAGAATGCGAGGGTCGAAAGTCTAGACTTTGGCTTACTGGCTTCTCACAGCCAGTTGTAACTACAATTTTATGTGCTTGACTCCTAGCTATATGCAAGTAGCTGAGAAAAAGATGTCGCTCCTTAAACTCAAAAGTATTAGGGTCCACGAGAAGATGGCGGCCATAGTAAGGCATTTTTCGGCAGAATGCGAGGGTCGAAAGTCTAGACTTTGGCTTACTGGCTTACCTGACGCCAGTTGTAACTACAATTTTATAGTTGACTCCTAGCTATATGCAAGTAGCTTTTATAAAAATAATACACATAAGATCCACGCTGAGAAAAGATGTCGCTCCTTAAACTCAAAAGTATTAGGGTCCACGACAAGATGGCGGCCATAGTAAGGCATTTTTCGGCAGAATGCGAGGGTCGAAAGTCTAGACTTTTGGCTTACTGGCTTCTCACACGCCAGTTGTAACTACAATTTTATGTGCTTGACTCCTAGCTATATGCAAGTAGCTTTTATAATAATAATACACATAAGATCCACGCTGAGAAAAAGATGTCGCTCCTTAAACTCAAAAGTATTAGGGTCCACGACAAGATGGCGGCCATAGTAAGGCATTTTTCGGCAGAATGCGAGGGTCGAAAGTCTAGACTTTGGCTTACTGGCTTCTCACACGCCAGTTGTAACTACAATTTTATGTGCTTGACTCCTAGCTATATGCAAGTAGCTTTTATAATAATAATACACATAAGATCCACGCTGAAAAAAGATGTCGCTCCTTAAACTCAAAAGTATTAGGGTCCACGACAAGATGGCGGCCACAGTAAGGCATTTTTCGGCAGAATGCGGGGGTCGAAAGTCTAGACTTTTGGCTTACTGGCTTCTCACACGCCAGTTGTAACTACAATTTTATGTGCTTGACTCCTAGCTATATGCAAGTAGCTGAGAAAAAGATGTCGCTCCTTAAACTCAAAAGTATTAGGGTCCACGACAAGATGGCGGCCATAGTAAGGCATTTTTCGGCAGAATGCGAGGGTCGAAAGTCTAGACTTTTGGCTTACTGGCTTCTCACACGCCAGTTGTAACTACAATTTTATGTGCTTGACTCCTAGCTATATGCAAGTAGCTTTTATAATAATAATACACATAAGATCCACGCTGAGAAAAAGATGTCGCTCCTTAAACTCAAAAGTATTAGGGTCCACGACAAGATGGCGGCCATAGTAAGGCATTTTTCGGCAGAATGCGAGGGTCGAAAGTCTAGACTTTGGCTTACTGGCTTCTCACACGCCAGTTGTAACTACAATTTTATGTGCTTGACTCCTAGCTATATGCAAGTAGCTTTTATAATAATAATACACATAAGATCCACGCTGAGAAAAAGATGTCGCTCCTTAAACTCAAAAGTATTAGGGTCCACGACAAGATGGCGGCCATAGTAAGGCATTTTTCGGCAGAATGCGAGGGTCGAAAGTCTAGACTTTTGGCTTACTGGCTTCTCACACGCCAGTTGTAACTACAATTTTATAGTTGACTCCTAGCTATATGCAAGTAGCTTTTATAAAAATAATACACATAAGATCCACGCTGAGGAAAAGATGTCGCTCCTTAAACTCAAAAGTATTAGGGTCCACGACAAGATGGCGGCCATAGTAAGGCATTTTTCGGCAGAATGCGGGGTCGAAAGTCTAGACTTTGGCTTACTGGCTTCTCACACGCCAGTTGTAACTACAATTTTATGTGCTTGACTCCTAGCTATATGCAAGTAGCTTTTATAATAATAATACACATAAGATCCACGCTGAGAAAAAGATGTCGCTCCTTAAACTCAAAAGTATTAGGGTCCACGACAAGATGGCGGCCATAGTAAGGCATTTTTCGGCAGAATGCGGGGTCGAAAGTCTAGACTTTTGGCTTACTGGCTTCTCACACGCCAGTTGTAACTACAATTTTATGTGCTTGACTCCTAGCTATATGCAAGTAGCTTTTATAATAATAATACACATAAGATCCACGCTGAGAAAAGATGTCGCTCCTTAAACTCAAAAGTATTAGGGTCCACGACAAGATGGCGGCCATAGTAAGGCATTTTTCGGCAGAATGCGAGGGTCGAAAGTCTGGACTTTGGCTTACTGGCTTCTCACACGCCAGTTGTAACTACAATTTTATAGTTGACTCCTAGCTATATGCAAGTAGCTTTTATAATAATAATACACATAAGATCCACGCTGAGAAAAAGATGTCGCTCCTTAAACTCAAAAGTATTAGGGTCCACGACAAGATGGCGGCCATAGTAAGGCATTTTTCGGCAGAATGCGAGGGTCGAAAGTCTAGACTTTTGGCTTACTGGCTTCTCACACGCCAGTTGTAACTAGAATTTTATGTGCTTGACTCCTAGCTATATGCAAGTAGCTTTTATAATAATAATACACATAAGATCCACGCTGAGAAAAAGATGTCGCTCCTTAAACTCAAAAGTATTAGGGTCCACGACAAGATGGCGGCCACAGTAAGGCATTTTTCGGCAGAATGCGAGGGTCGAAAGTCTAGACTTTGGCTTACTGGCTTCTCTCACGCCAGTTGTAACTACAATTTTATAGTTGACTCCTAGTTATATGCAAGTAGCTTTAATAAAAATAATACACATAAGATCCACGCTAAGGAAAAGATGTCGCTCCTTAAACTCCAAAGTATTAGGGTCCACGACAAGATGGCGGCCACAGTAAGGCATTTTTCGGCAGAATGCGGGGGTCGAAAGTCTAGACTTTGGCTTACTGGCTTCCCTGACGCCAGTTGTAACTACAATTTTATGTGCTTGACTCCTAGCTATATGCAAGTAGCTTTTATAATAATAATACACATAAGATCCACGCTGAGAAAAAGATGTCGCTCCTTAAACTCAAAAGTATTAGGGTCCACGAGAAGATGGCGGCCATAGTAAGGCATTTTTCGGCAGAATGCGAGGGTCGAAAGTCTAGACTTTGGCTTACTGGCTTCCCTGACGCCAGTTGTAACTACAATTTTATGTGCTTGACTCCTAGCTATATGCAAGTAGCTTTTATAAAAATAATACACATAAGATCCACGCTGAGGAAAATATGTCGCTCCTTAAACTCAAAAGTATTAGGGTCCACGACAAGATGGCGGCCATAGTAAGGCATTTTTCGGCAGAATGCGAGGGTCGAAAGTCTAGACTTTTGGCTTACTGGCTTCTCACACGCCAGTTGTAACTACAATTTTATAGTTGACTCCTAGCTATATGCAAGTAGCTTTTATAAAAATAATACACATAAGATCCACGCTGAGAAAAGATGTCGCTCCTTAAACTCAAAAGTATTAGGGTCCACGACAAGATGGCGGCCATAGTAAGGCATTTTTCGGCAGAATGCGAGGGTCGAAAGTCTAGACTTTTGGCTTACTGGCTTCTCACACGCCAGTTGTAACTACAATTTTATGTTGACTCCTAGCTATATGCAAGTAGCTTTTATAAAATAATACACATAAGATCCACGCTGAGAAAAAGATGTCGCTCCTTAAACTCAAAAGTATTAGGGTCCACGACAAGATGGCGGCCACAGTAAGGCATTTTTCGGCAGAATGCGGGGTCGAAAGTCTAGACTTTTGGCTTACTGGCTTCTCACACGCCAGTTGTAACTACAATTTTATGTTCTTGACTCCTAGCTATATGCAAGCAGCTGAGGAAAAGATGTCGCTCCTTAAACTCAAAAGTATTAGGTTCCACGAGAAGATGGCGGCCATAGTAAGGCATTTTTGGGCAGAATGCGAGGGTCGAAAGACTAGATTTTGGCTTACTGGCTTACCTGACGCCAGTTGTAACTACAATTTTATAGTTGACTCCTAGTTATATGCAAGTAGCTTTTATAAAAATAATACACATAAGATCCACGCTAAGGAAAAGATGTCGCTCCTTAAACTCAAAAGTATTAGGGTCCACGAGAAGATGGCGGCCATAGTAAGGCATTTTTCGGCAGAATGCGAGGGTCGAAAGTCTAGACTTTTGGCTTACTGGCTTCTCACACGCCAGTTGTAACTACAATTTTATGTGCTTGACTCCTAGCTATATGCAAGTAGCTTTTATAATAATAATACACATAAGATCCACGCTGAGAAAAAGATGTCGCTCCTTAAACTCAAAAGTATTAGGGTCCACGACAAGATGGCGGCCATAGTAAGGCATTTTTCGGCAGAATGCGAGGGTCGAAAGTCTAGACTTTTGGCTTACTGGCTTCTCACACGCCAGTTGTAACTACAATTTTATGTGCTTGACTCCTAGCTATATGCAAGTAGCTTTTATAATAATAATACACATAAGATCCACGCTGAGAAAAAGATGTCGCTCCTTAAACTCAAAAGTATTAGGGTCCACGACAAGATGGCGGCCATAGTAAGGCATTTTTCGGCAGAATGCGGGGGTCGAAAGTCTAGACTTTTGGCTTACTGGCTTCTCACACGCCAGTTGTAACTAGAATTTTATGTGCTTGACTCCTAGCTATATGCAAGTAGCTTTTATAATAATAATACACATAAGATCCACGCTGAGAAAAAGATGTCGCTCATTAAACTCAAAAGTATTAGGGTCCACGACAAGATGGCGGCCATAGTAAGGCATTTTTCGGCAGAATGCGAGGGTCGAAAGTCTAGACTTTTGGCTTACTGGCTTCTCACACGCCAGTTGTAACTACAATTTTATGTGCTTGACTCCTAGCTATATGCAAGTAGCTTTTATAATAATAATACACATAAGATCCACGCTGAGAAAAAGATGTCGCTCCTTAAACTCAAAAGTATTGGGGTCCACGACAAGATGGCGGCCACAGTAAGGCATTTTTCGGCAGAATGCGAGGGTCGAAAGTCTAGACTTTTGGCTTACTGGCTTCTCTCACGCCAGTTGTAACTACAATTTTATAGTTGACTCCTAGCTATATGCAAGTAGCTTTTATAAAAATAATACACATAAGATCCACGCTGAGAAAAGATGTCGCTCCTTAAACTCAAAAGTATTAGGGTCCACGACAAGATGGCGGCCATAGTAAGGCATTTTTCGGCAGAATGCGAGGGTCGAAAGTCTAGACTTTGGCTTACTGGCTTCCACACGCCAGTTGTAACTACAATTTTATGTGCTTGACTCCTAGCTATATGCAAGTAGCTTTTATAATAATAATACACATAAGATCCACGCTGAGAAAAAGATGTCGCTCCTTAAACTCAAAAGTATTAGGGTCCACGACAAGATGGCGGCCATAGTAAGGCATTTTTCGGCAGAATGCGGGGTCGAAAGTCTAGACTTTTGGCTTACTGGCTTCTCACACGCCAGTTGTAACTAGAATTTTATGTGCTTGACTCCTAGCTATATGCAAGTAGCTTTTATAATAATAATACACATAAGATCCACGCTGAGAAAAAGATGTCGCTCATTAAACTCAAAAGTATTAGGGTCCACGACAAGATGGCGGCCATAGTAAGGCATTTTTCGGCAGAATGCAAGGGTCGAAAGTCTAGACTTTTGGCTTACTGGCTTCTCACACGCCAGTTGTAACTAGAATTTTATGTGCTTGACTCCTAGCTATATGCAAGTAGCTTTTATAATAATAATACACATAAGATCCACGCTGAGAAAAAGATGTCGCTCCTTAAACTCAAAAGTATTAGGGTCCACGACAAGATGGCGGCCACAGTAAGGCATTTTTCGGCAGAATGCGAGGGTCGAAAGTCTACTTTTGGCTTACTGGCTTCTCTCACGCCAGTTGTAACTACAATTTTATAGTTGACTCCTAGCTATATGCAAGTAGCTTTTATAATAATAATACACATAAGATCCACGCTGAGAAAAAGATGTCGCTCCTTAAACTCAAAAGTATTAGAGTCCACGACAAGATGGCGGCCATAGTAAGGCATTTTTCGGCAGAATGTAAGGGTCGAAAGTCTAGACTTTTGGCTTACTGGCTTCTCACACGCCAGTTGTAACTACAATTTTATGTGCTTGACTCCTAGCTATATGCAAGTAGCTTTTATAATAATAATACACATAAGATCCACGCTGAGAAAAAGATGTCGCTCCTTAAACTCAAAAGTATTAGGGTCCACGACAAGATGGCGGCCACAGTAAGGCATTTTTCAGCAGAATGCGAGGGTCGAAAGTCTAGACTTTTGGCTTACTGGCTTCTCACACGCCAGTTGTAACTAGAATTTTATGTGCTTGACTCCTAGCTATATGCAAGTAGCTTTTATAATAATAATACACATAAGATCCACGCTGAGAAAAAGATGTCGCTCCTTAAACTCAAAAGTATTAGGGTCCACGACAAGATGGCGGCCACAGTAAGGCATTTTTCAGCAGAATGCGAAGGTCGAAAGTCTAGACTTTGGCTTACTGGCTTCTCTCACGCCAGTTGTAACTACAATTTTATAGTTGACTCCTAGCTATATGCAAGTAGCTTTTATAAAAATAATACACATAAGATCCACGCTGAGGAAAAGATGTCGCTCCTTAAACTCAAAAGTATTAGGGTCCACGAGAAGATGGCGGCCATAGTAAGGCATTTTTCGGCAGAATGCGAGGGTCGAAAGTCTAGACTTTGGCTTACTGGCTTCCCTGACGCCAGTTGTAACTACAATTTTATGTGCTTGACTCCTAGCTATATGCAAGTAGCTTTTATAATAATAATACACATAAGATCCACGCTGAGAAAAAGATGTCGCTCCTTAAACTCAAAAGTATTAGGGTCCACGACAAGATGGCGGCCATAGTAAGGCATTTTTCGGCAGAATGCGAGGGTCGAAAGTCTAGACTTTTGGCTTACTGGCTTCTCACACGCCAGTTGTAACTACAATTTTATGTGCTTGACTCCTAGCTATATGCAAGTAGCTTTTATAATAATAATACACATAAGATCCACGCTGAGAAAAAGATGTCGCTCCTTAAACTCAAAAGTATTAGGGTCCACGACAAGATGGCGGCCATAGTAAGGCATTTTTCGGCAGAATGCGAGGGTCGAAAGTCTAGACTTTTGGCTTACTGGCTTCTCACACGCCAGTTGTAACTACAATTTTATGTGCTTGACTCCTAGCTATATGCAAGTAGCTTTTATAATAATAATACACATAAGATCCACGCTGAGAAAAAGATGTCGCTCCTTAAACTCAAAAGTATTAGGGTCCACGACAAGATGGCGGCCACAGTAAGGCATTTTTCAGCAGAATGCGAAGGTCGAAAGTCTAGACTTTGGCTTACTGGCTTCTCTCACGCCAGTTGTAACTACAATTTTATAGTTGACTCCTAGCTATATGCAAGTAGCTTTTATAATAATAATACACATAAGATCCACGCTGAGAAAAAGATGTCGCTCCTTAAACTCAAAAGTATTAGGGTCCACGTCAAGATGGCGGCCATAGTAAGGCATTTTTCGGCAGAATGTAAGGGTCGAAAGTCTAGACTTTTGGCTTACTGGCTTCTCACACGCCAGTTGTAACTAGAATTTTATGTGCTTGACTCCTAGCTATATGCAAGTAGCTTTTATAATAATAATACACATAAGATCCACGCTGAGAAAAAGATGTCGCTCCTTAAACTCAAAAGTATTAGGGTCCACGACAAGATGGCGGCCACAGTAAGGCATTTTTCGGCAGAATGCGAGGGTCGAAAGTCTAGACTTTTGGCTTACTGGCTTCTCTCACGCCAGTTGTAACTACAATTTTATAGTTGACTCCTAGCTATATGCAAGTAGCTTTTATAAAAATAATACACATAAGATCCACGCTGAGGAAAAGATGTCGCTCCTTAAACTCAAAAGTATTAGGGTCCACGACAAGATGGCGGCCATAGTAAGGCATTTTTCGGCAGAATGCGAGGGTCGAAAGTCTAGACTTTGGCTTACTGGCTTCCCTCACGCCAGTTGTAACTACAATTTTATGTGCTTGACTCCTAGCTATATGCAAGTAGCTTTTATAATAATAATACACATAAGATCCACGCTGAGAAAAAGATGTCGCTCCTTAAACTCAAAAGTATTAGGGTCCACGACAAGATGGCGGCCATAGTAAGGCATTTTTCGGCAGAATGCGAGGGTCGAAAGTCTAGACTTTGGCTTACTGGCTTCCACACGCCAGTTGTAACTACAATTTTATGTGCTTGACTCCTAGCTATATGCAAGTAGCTTTTATAAAAATAATACACATAAGATCCACGCTGAGGAAAAGATGTCGCTCCTTAAACTCAAAAGTATTAGGGTCCACGACAAGATGGCGGCCATAGTAAGGCATTTTTCGGCAGAATGCGAGGGTCGAAAGTCTAGACTTTTGGCTTACTGGCTTCTCACACGCCAGTTGTAACTACAATTTTATAGTTGACTCCTAGCTATATGCAAGTAGCTTTTATAAAAATAATACACATAAGATCCACGCTGAGGAAAAGATGTCGCTCCTTAAACTCAAAAGTATTAGGGTCCACGACAAGATGGCGGCCATAGTAAGGCATTTTTCGGCAGAATGCGAGGGTCGAAAGTCTAGACTTTTGGCTTATTGGCTTCTCACACGCCAGTTGTAACTACAATTTTATAGTTGACTCCTAGTTATATGCAACTAGCTTTTATAAAAATAATACACATAAGATCCACGCTGAGAAAAAGATGTCGCTCCTTAAACTCAAAAGTATTAGGGTCCACGACAAGATGGCGGCCACAGTAAGGCATTTTTCGGCAGAATGCGGGGTCGAAAGTCTAGACTTTTGGCTTACTGGCTTCTCACACGCCAGTTGTAACTACAATTTTATGTTCTTGACTCCTAGCTATATGCAAGTAGCTGAGGAAAAGATGTCGCTCCTTAAACTCAAAAGTATTAGGGTCCACGAGAAGATGGCGGCCATAGTAAGGCATTTTTGGGCAGAATGCGAGGGTCGAAAGACTAGATTTTGGCTTACTGGCTTCCTGACGCCAGTTGTAACTACAATTTTATAGTTGACTCCTAGTTATATGCAAGTAGCTTTTATAAAAATAATACACATAAGATCCACGCTGAGGAAAAGATGTCGCTCCTTAAACTCAAAAGTATTAGGGTCCACGAAGATGGCGGCCATAGTAAGGCATTTTTCGGCAGAATGCGAGGGTCGAAAGTCTAGACTTTTGGCTTACTGGCTTCTCACACGCCAGTTGTAACTACAATTTTATGTGCTTGACTCCTAGCTATATGCAAGTAGCTTTTATAATAATAATACACATAAGATCCACGCTGAGAAAAAGATGACGCTCATTAAACTCAAAAGTATTAGGGTCCACGACAAGATGGCGGCCATAGTAAGGCATTTTTCGGCAGAATGCGAGGGTCGAAAGTCTAGACTTTTGGCTTACTGGCTTCCCTGACGCCAGTTGTAACTACAATTTTATGTGCTTGACTCCTAGCTATATGCAAGTAGCTTTTATAATAATAATGCACATAAGATCCACGCCGAGAAAAAGATGTCGCTCCTTAAACTCAAAAGTATTAGGGTCCACGACAAGATGGCGGCCATAGTAAGGCATTTTTCGGCAGAATGCGGGGGTCGAAAGTCTAGACTTTTGGCTTACTGGCTTCTCACACGCCAGTTGTAACTAGAATTTTATGTGCTTGACTCCTAGCTATATGCAAGTAGCTTTTATAATAATAATACACATAAGATCCACGCTGAGAAAAAGATGTCGCTCCTTAAACTCAAAAGTATTAGGGTCCACGACAAGATGGCGGCCATAGTAAGGCATTTTTCGGCAGAATGCGAGGGTCGAAAGTCTAGACTTTTGGCTTACTGGCTTCTCACACGCCAGTTGTAACTAGAATTTTATGTGCTTGACTCCTAGCTATATGCAAGTAGCTTTTATAATAATAATACACATAAGATCCACGCTGAGAAAAAGATGTCGCTCCTTAAACTCAAAAGTATTAGGGTCCACGACAAGATGGCGGCCACAGTAAGGCATTTTTCGGCAGAATGCGAGGGTCGAAAGTCTAGACTTTGGCTTACTGGCTTCTCTCACGCCAGTTGTAACTACAATTTTATAGTTGACTCCTAGCTATATGCAAGTAGCTTTTATAAAAATAATACACATAAGATCCACGCTGAGGAAAAGATGTCGCTCCTTAAACTCAAAAGTATTAGGGTCCACGAGAAGATGGCGGCCATAGTAAGGCATTTTTCGGCAGAATGCGAGGGTCGAAATTCTAGACTTTGGCTTACTGGCTTCCCTGACGCCAGTTGTAACTACAATTTTATGTGCTTGACTCCTAGCTATATGCAAGTAGCTTTTATAATAATAATACACATAAGATCCACGCTGAGAAAAAGATGTCGCTCCTTAAACTCAAAAGTATTAGGGTCCACGACAAGATGGCGGCCATAGTAAGGCATTTTTCGGCAGAATGCGAGGGTCGAAAGTCTAGACTTTTGGCTTACTGGCTTCTCACACGCCAGTTGTAACTACAATTTTATGTGCTTGACTCCTAGCTATATGCAAGTAGCTTTTATAATAATAATACACATAAGATCCACGCTGAGAAAAAGATGTCGCTCCTTAAACTCAAAAGTATTAGGGTCCACGACAAGATGGCGGCCATAGTAAGGCATTTTTCGGCAGAATGCGAGGGTCGAAAGTCTAGACTTTTGGCTTACTGGCTTCTCACACGCCAGTTGTAACTACAATTTTATGTGCTTGACTCCTAGCTATATGCAAGTAGCTTTTATAATAATAATACACATAAGATCCACGCTGAGAAAAAGATGTCGCTCCTTAAACTCAAAAGTATTAGGGTCCACGACAAGATGGCGGCCACAGTAAGGCATTTTTCGGCAGAATGCGAGGGTCGAAAGTCTAGACTTTTGGCTTACTGGCTTCTCTCACGCCAGTTGTAACTACAATTTTATAGTTGACTCCTAGCTATATGCAAGTAGCTTTTATAATAATAATACACATAAGATCCACGCTGAGAAAAAGATGTCGCTCCTTAAACTCAAAAGTATTAGGGTCCACGACAAGATGGCGGCCATAGTAAGGCATTTTTCGGCAGAATGCGAGGGTCGAAAGTCTAGACTTTTGGCTTACTGGCTTCTCACACGCCAGTTGTAACTACAATTTTATGTGCTTGACTCCTAGCTATATGCAAGTAGCTTTTATAATAATAATACACATAAGATCCACGCTGAGAAAAAGATGTCGCTCCTTAAACTCAAAAGTATTAGGGTCCACGACAAGATGGCGGCCACAGTAAGGCATTTTTCGGCAGAATGCGAGGGTCGAAAGTCTAGACTTTTGGCTTACTGGCTTCTCACACGCCAGTTGTAACTACAATTTTATGTGCTTGACTCCTAGCTATATGCAAGTAGCTTTTATAATAATAATACACATAAGATCCACGCTGAGAAAAAGATGTCGCTCCTTAAACTCAAAAGTATTAGGGTCCACGACAAGATGGCGGCCACAGTAAGGCATTTTTCGGCAGAATGCGAGGGTCGAAAGTCTAGACTTTGGCTTACTGGCTTCTCTCACGCCAGTTGTAACTACAATTTTATAGTTGACTCCTAGCTATATACAAGTTGCTTTTATAAAAATAATACACATAAGATCCACGCTGAGGAAAAGATGTCGCTCCTTAAACTCAAAAGTATTAGGGTCCACGAGAAGATGGCGGCCATAGTAAGGCATTTTTCGGCAGAATGCGAGGGTCGAAATTCTAGACTTTGGCTTACTGGCTTCCCTGACGCCAGTTGTAACTACAATTTTATGTGCTTGACTCCTAGCTATATGCAAGTAGCTTTTATAATAATAATACACATAAGATCCACGCTGAGAAAAAGATGTCGCTCCTTAAACTCAAAAGTATTAGGGTCCACGACAAGATGGCGGCCACAGTAAGGCATTTTTCGGCAGAATGCGAGGGTCGAAAGTCTAGACTTTTGGCTTACTGGCTTCTCACACGCCAGTTGTAACTAGAATTTTATGTGCTTGACTCCTAGCTATATGCAAGTAGCTTTTATAATAATAATACACATAAGATCCACGCTGAGAAAAGATGTCGCTCCTTAAACTCAAAAGTATTAGGGTCCACGACAAGATGGCGGCCATAGTAAGGCATTTTTCGGCAGAATGCGAGGGTCGAAAGTCTAGACTTTTGGCTTACTGGCTTCCTCACGCCAGTTGTAACTACAATTTTATAGTTGACTCCTAGCTATATGCAAGTAGCTTTTATAATAATAATACACATAAGATCCACGCTGAGGAAAAGATGTCGCTCCTTAAACTCAAAAGTATTAGGGTCCACGACAAGATGGCGGCCATAGTAAGGCATTTTTCGGCAGAATGCGAGGGTCGAAAGTCTAGACTTTTGGCTTACTGGCTTCTCACACGCCAGTTGTAACTACAATTTTATGTGCTTGACTCCTAGCTATATGCAAGTAGCTTTTATAATAATAATACACATAAGATCCACGCTGAGAAAAAGATGTCGCTCCTTAAACTCAAAAGTATTAGGGTCCACGACAAGATGGCGGCCATAGTAAGGCATTTTTCGGCAGAATGCGAGGGTCGAAAGTCTAGACTTTTGGCTTACTGGCTTCTCACACGCCAGTTGTAACTACAATTTTATGTGCTTGACTCCTAGCTATATGCAAGTAGCTTTTATAATAATAATACACATAAGATCCACGCTGAGAAAAAGATGTCGCTCCTTAAACTCAAAAGTATTAGGGTCCACGACAAGATGGCGGCCATAGTAAGGCATTTTTCGGCAGAATGCGAGGGTCGAAAGTCTAGACTTTTGGCTTACTGGCTTCTCACACGCCAGTTGTAACTACAATTTTATGTGCTTGACTCCTAGCTATATGCAAGTAGCTTTTATAATAATAATACACATAAGATCCACGCTGAGAAAAAGATGTCGCTCCTTAAACTCAAAAGTATTAGGGTCCACGACAAGATGGCGGCCATAGTAAGGCATTTTTCGGCAGAATGCGAGGGTCGAAAGTCTAGACTTTGGCTTACTGGCTTCTCTCACGCCAGTTGTAACTACAATTTTATGTGTTGACTCCTAGCTATATGCAAGTAGCTTTTATAATAATAATACACATAAGATCCACGCTGAGAAAAAGATGTCGCTCCTTAAACTCAAAAGTATTAGGGTCCACGACAAGATGGCGGCCATAGTAAGGCATTTTTCGGCAGAATGCGAGGGTCGAAAGTCTAGACTTTTGGCTTACTGGCTTCTCACACGCCAGTTGTAACTACAATTTTATGTGCTTGACTCCTAGCTATATGCAAGTAGCTTTTATAATAATAATACACATAAGATCCACGCTGAGAAAAAGATGTCGCTCCTTAAACTCAAAAGTATTAGGGTCCACGACAAGATGGCGGCCATAGTAAGGCATTTTTCGGCAGAATGCGAGGGTCGAAAGTCTAGACTTTTGGCTTACTGGCTTCTCACACGCCAGTTGTAACTACAATTTTATGTGCTTGACTCCTAGCTATATGCAAGTAGCTTTTATAATAATAATACACATAAGATCCACGCTGAGAAAAAGATGTCGCTCCTTAAACTCAAAAGTATTAGGGTCCACGACAAGATGGCGGCCACAGTAAGGCATTTTTCGGCAGAATGCGAGGGTCGAAAGTCTAGACTTTTGGCTTACTGGCTTCTCACACGCCAGTTGTAACTACAATTTTATGTTGACTCCTAGCTATATGCAAGTAGCTTTTATAATAATAATACACATAAGATCCACGCTGAGAAAAAGATGTCGCTCCTTAAACTCAAAAGTATTAGGGTCCACGACAAGATGGCGGCCATAGTAAGGCATTTTTCGGCAGAATGCGAGGGTCGAAAGTCTAGACTTTGGCTTACTGGCTTCTCACACGCCAGTTGTAACTACAATTTTATGTGCTTGACTCCTAGCTATATGCAAGTAGCTTTTATAATAATAATACACATAAGATCCACGCTGAGAAAAAGATGTCGCTCCTTAAACTCAAAAGTATTAGGGTCCACGACAAGATGGCGGCCATAGTAAGGCATTTTTCGGCAGAATGCGAGGGTCGAAAGTCTAGACTTTTGGCTTACTGGCTTCTCACACGCCAGTTGTAACTACAATTTTATGTGCTTGACTCCTAGCTATATGCAAGTAGCTTTTATAATAATAATACACATAAGATCCACGCTGAGAAAAAGATGTCGCTCCTTAAACTCAAAAGTATTAGGGTCCACGACAAGATGGCGGCCATAGTAAGGCATTTTTCGGCAGAATGCGAGGGTCGAAAGTCTAGACTTTTGGCTTACTGGCTTCTCACACGCCAGTTGTAACTACAATTTTATGTGCTTGACTCCTAGCTATATGCAAGTAGCTTTTTTAATAATAATACACATAAGATCCACGCTGAGAAAAAGATGTCGCTCCATAAACTCAAAAGTATTAGGGTCCACGACAAGATGGCGGCCACAGTAAGGCATTTTTCGGCAGAATGCGAGGGTCGAAAGTCTAGACTTTGGCTTACTGGCTTCTCACACGCCAGTTGTAACTACAATTTTATGTGCTTGACTCCTAGCTATATGCAAGTAGCTTTTTTAATAATAATACACATAAGATCCACGCTGAGAAAAAGATGTCGCTCCTTAAACTCAAAAGTATTAGGGTCCACGACAAGATGGCGGCCATAGTAAGGCATTTTTCGGCAGAATGCGAGGGTCGAAAGTCTAGACTTTTGGCTTACTGGCTTCTCACACGCCAGTTGTAACTACAATTTTATGTGCTTGACTCCTAGCTATATGCAAGTAGCTTTTATAATAATAATACACATAAGATCCACGCTGAGAAAAAGATGTCGCTCCTTAAACTCAAAAGTATTAGGGTCCACGACAAGATGGCGGCCATAGTAAGGCATTTTTCGGCAGAATGCGAGGGTCGAAAGTCTAGACTTTTGGCTTACTGGCTTCTCACACGCCAGTTGTAACTACAATTTTATGTGCTTGACTCCTAGCTATATGCAAGTAGCTTTTATAATAATAATACACATAAGATCCACGCTGAGAAAAGATGTCGCTCCTTAAACTCAAAAGTATTAGGGTCCACGACAAGATGGCGGCCATAGTAAGGCATTTTTCGGCAGAATGCGAGGGTCGAAAGTCTAGACTTTGGCTTACTGGCTTCTCACACGCCAGTTGTAACTACAATTTTATGTGCTTGACTCCTAGCTATATGCAAGTAGCTTTTATAATAATAATACACATAAGATCCACGCTGAGAAAAAGATGTCGCTCCTTAAACTCAAAAGTATTAGGGTCCACGACAAGATGGCGGCCATAGTAAGGCATTTTTCGGCAGAATGCGAGGGTCGAAAGTCTAGACTTTGGCTTACTGGCTTCCTGACGCCAGTTGTAACTACAATTTTATGTGCTTGACTCCTAGCTATATGCAAGTAGCTTTTATAAAAATAATACACATAAGATCCACGCTGAGGAAAAGATGTCGCTCCTTAAACTCAAAAGTATTAGGGTCCACGAGAAGATGGCGGCCATAGTAAGGCATTTTTCGGCAGAATGCGAGGGTCGAAAGTCTAGACTTTGGCATACTGGCTTCCCTCACGCCAGTTGTAACTACAATTTTATAGTTGACTCCTAGCTATATGCAAGTAGCTTTTATAATAATAATACACATAAGATCCACGCTGAGAAAAGATGTCGCTCCTTAAACTCAAAAGTATTAGGGTCCACGACAAGATGGCGGCCATAGTAAGGCATTTTTCGGCAGAATGCGAGGGTCGAAAGTCTAGACTTTTGGCTTACTGGCTTCTCACACGCCAGTTGTAACTACAATTTTATGTGCTTGACTCCTAGCTATATGCAAGTAGCTTTTATAATAATAATACACATAAGATCCACGCTGAGAAAAAGATGTTGCTCCTTAAACTCAAAAGTATTAGGGTCCACGACAAGATGGCGGCCACAGTAAGGCATTTTTCGGCAGAATGCGGGGGTCGAATGTCTAGACTTTTGGCTTACTGGCTTCTCACACGCCAGTTGTAACTACAATTTTATGTGCTTGACTCCTAGCTATATGCAAGTAGCTTTTATAATAATAATACTCCTTAAACTCAAAAGTATTAGGGTCCACGACAAGATGGCGGCCATAGTAAGGCATTTTTCGGCAGAATGCGAGGGTCGAAAGTCTAGACTTTTGGCTTACTGGCTTCTCACACGCCAGTTGTAACTACAATTTTATGTGCTTGACTCCTAGCTATATGCAAGTAGCTTTTATAATAATAATACACATAAGATCCACGCTGAGAAAAAGATGTCGCTCCTTAAACTCAAAAGTATTAGGGTCCACGACAAGATGGCGGCCATAGTAAGGCATTTTTCGGCAGAATGCGAGGGTCGAAAGTCTAGACTTTTGGCTTACTGGCTTCTCACACGCCAGTTGTAACTACAATTTTATAGTTGACTCCTAGCTATATGCAAGTAGCTTTTATAAAAATAATACACATAAGATCCACGCTGAGGAAAAGATGTCGCTCCTTAAACTCAAAAGTATTAGGGTCCACGACAAGATGGCGGCCATAGTAAGGCATTTTTCGGCAGAATGCGAGGGTCGAAAGTCTAGACTTTGGCTTACTGGCTTCCCTCACGCCAGTTGTAACTACAATTTTATGTGCTTGACTCCTAGCTATATGCAAGTAGCTTTTATAATAATAATACACATAAGATCCACGCTGAGAAAAAGATGTCGCTCCTTAAACTCAAAAGTATTAGGGTCCACGACAAGATGGCGGCCACAGTAAGGCATTTTTCGGCAGAATGCGAGGGTCGAAAGTCTAGACTTTTGGCTTACTGGCTTCTCACACGCCAGTTGTAACTACAATTTTATGTGCTTGACTCCTAGCTATATGCAAGTAGCTTTTATAATAATAATACACATAAGATCCACGCTGAGAAAAAGATGTCGCTCCTTAAACTCAAAAGTATTAGGGTCCACGACAAGATGGCGGCCATAGTAAGGCATTTTTCGGCAGAATGCGGGGTCGAAAGTCTAGACTTTTGGCTTACTGGCTTCTCACAGGCCAGTTGTAACTAGAATTTTATGTGCTTGACTCCTAGCTATATGCAAGCAGCTGAGGAAAAGATGTCGCTCCTTAAAATCAAAAGTATTAGGGTCCACGAGAAGATGGCGGCCATAGTAAGGCATTTTTCGGCAGAATGCGAGGGTCGAACTTCTAGACTTTGGCTTACTGGCTTCCCTGACGCCAGTTGTAACTACAATTTTATAGTTGACTCCTAGTTATATGCAAGTAGCTTTTATAAAAATAATACACATAAGATCCACGCTAAGGAAAAGATGTCGCTCCTTAAACTCAAAAGTATTAGGGTCACGAGAAGATGGCGGCCATAGTAAGGCATTTTTCGGCAGAATGCGAGGGTCGAAAGTCTAGACTTTTGGCTTACTGGCTTCCTGACGCCAGTTGTAACTACAATTTTATGTTGACTCCTAGCTATATGCAAGTAGCTTTTATAAAAATAATACACATAAGATCCACGCTGAGGAAAAGATGTCGCTCCTTAAACTCAAAAGTATTAGGGTCCACGACAAGATGGCGGCCATAGTAAGGCATTTTTCGGCAGAATGCGAGGGTCGAAAGTCTAGACTTTGGCTTACTGGCTTCCCACGCCAGTTGTAACTACAATTTTATGTGCTTGACTCCTAGCTATATGCAAGTAGCTTTTATAATAATAATACACATAAGATCCACGCTGAGAAAAAGATGTCGCTCCTTAAACTCAAAAGTATTAGGGTCCACGACAAGATGGCGGCCATAGTAAGGCATTTTTCGGCAGAATGCGGGGTCGAAAGTCTAGACTTTTGGCTTACTGGCTTCCACACGCCAGTTGTAACTACAATTTTATAGTTGACTCCTAGTTATATGCAAGTAGCTTTTATAAAAATAATACACATAAGACCCACGCTGAGGAAAATATGTCGCTCCTTAAACTCAAAAGTATTAGGGTCCACGAGAAGATGGCGGCCATAGTAAGGCATTTTTCGGCAGAATGCGAGGGTCGAAAGTCTAGACTTTTGGCTTATTGGCTTCTCACACGCCAGTTGTAACTACAATTTTATAGTTGACTCCTAGTTATATGCAACTAGCATTTATAAAAATAATACACATAAGATCCACGCCGAGAAAAAGATGTCGCTCCTTAAACTCAAAAGTATTAGGGTCCACGACAAGATGGCGGCCATAGTAAGGCATTTTTCGGCAGAATGCGGGGGTCGAAAGTCTAGACTTTTGGCTTACTGGCTTCTCACACGCCAGTTGTAACTAGAATTTTATGTGCTTGACTCCTAGCTATATGCAAGTAGCTTTTATAATAACAATACACATAAGATCCACGCTGAGAAAAAGATGTCGCTCATTAAACTCAAAAGTATTAGGGTCCACGACAAGATGGCGGCCATAGTAAGGCATTTTTCGGCAGAATGCAAGGGTCGAAAGTCTAGACTTTTGGCTTACTGGCTTCTCACACGCCAGTTGTAACTACAATTTTATGTGCTTGACTCCTAGCTATATGCAAGTAGCTGAGGAAAAGATGTCGCTCCTTAAACTCAAAAGTATTAGGTTCCATGAGAAGATGGCGGCCATAGTAAGGCATTTTTGGGAAGAATGCGAGGGTCGAAAGACTAGACTTTGGCTTACTGGCTTACCTGACGCCAGTTGTAACTACAATTTTATAGTTGACTCCTAGTTATATGCAAGTAGCTTTTATAAAAATAATACACATAAGATCCACGCTGAGGAAAAGATGTCGCTCCTTAAAATCAAAAGTATTAAGGTCCACGAGAAGATGGCGGCCATAGTAAGGCATTTTTCGGCAGAATGCGAGGGTCGAAAGACTAGACTTTGGCTTACTGGCTTACCTGACGCCAGTTGTAACTACAATTTTATAGTTGACTCCTAGCTATATGCAAGTAGCTTTTATAAAAATAATACACATAAGATCCACGCTGAGGAAAAGATGTCGCTCCTTAAAATCAAAAGTATTAGGGTCCACGAGAAGATGGCGGCCATAGTAAGGCATTTTTCGGCAGAATGCGAGGGTCGAAAGTCTAGACTTTGGCTTACTGGCTTCCCTGACGCCAGTTGTAACTACAATTTTATAGTTGACTCCTAGTTATATGCAAGTAGCTTTTATAAAATAATACACATAAGATCCACGCTGAGGAAAAGATGTCGCTCCTTAAACTCAAAAGTATTAGGGTCCACGAGAAGATGGCGGCCATAGTAAGGCATTTTTGGGAAGAATGCGAGGGTCGAAAGACTAGACTTTGGCTTACTGGCTTACCTGACGCCAGTTGTAACTACAATTTTATGTGCTTGACTCCTAGTTATATGCAAGTAGCTTTTATAAAAATAATACACATAAGATCCACGCTGAGAAAAAGATGTCGCTCCTTAAACTCAAAAGTATTAGGGTCCACGACAAGATGGCGGCCATAGTAAGGCATTTTTCGGCAGAATGCGAGGGTCGAAAGTCTAGACTTTGGCTTACTGGCTTACCACGCCAGTTGTAACTACAATTTTATGTTTTGACTCCTAGCTATATGCAAGTAGCTTTTATAAAAATAATACACATAAGATCCACGCTGAAAAAGATGTCGCTCCTTAAACTCAAAAGTATTAAGGTCACGAGAAGATGGCGGCCATAGTAAGGCATTTTTCGGCAGAATGCGAGGGTCGAAAGTCTAGACTTTGGCTTACTGGCTTACCTGACGCCAGTTGTAACTACAATTTTATAGTTGACTCCTAGTTATATGCAAGTAGCTTTTATAAAAATAATACACATAAGATCCACGCTGAGGAAAAGATGTCGCTCCTTAAACTCAAAAGTATTAGGGTCCACGAGAAGATGGCGGCCATAGTAAGGCATTTTCGGCAGAATGCGAGGGTCGAAAGTCTAGACTTTTGGCTTAACTGGCTTACCTGACGCCAGTTGTAACTACAATTTTATAGTTGACTCTATTATATGCAAGTAGCTTTTATAAAAAATAATACACATAAGACCACGCTGAGGGAAAATAGGTCGCTCCTTAAACTCAAAAGTATTAGGGTCCACGACAAGATGGCGGCCATAGTAAGGCATTTTTCGGCAGAATGCGGGGGGTCGAAAGTCTAGACTTGGCTTACTGGCTTACCTGACGACCAGTTGTAACTACAATTTTATCTGCTTTACTCCTAGTTATATGCAAGTAGCTTTTATAAAAATAATACACATAAGATCCACGCTAGGAAAAGATGTCGGTCCTTAAAATCAAAAAGTATTAAGGTCATCCGAGAAGATGGCGCCATATTAAGGCATTTTTCGGCAGAATGCGAGGGTCGAAAGTCTAGACTTTTGGCTTATTGGCTTCTCACCGCCAGTTGTAACTACAATTTTATAGTTGACTCCTAGTTATATGCAACTAGCATTTATAAAATAATACACATAAGACCCACGCGAGGAAAATATGTCGCTCCTTAAACTCAAAAGTATTAGGGTCCAGACAAGATGGCGGCCACAGTAAGGCATTTTTCGGCAGAATGCGGGGTCGAAAGTCTAGACTTTGGCTTACTGGCTTCCTGACGCCAGTTGTAACTACAATTTTATAGTTGACTCCTAGTTATATGCAAGTAGCTTTTATAAAATAATACACATAAGATCCACGCTAAGGAAAAGATGTCGGTCCTTAAAATCAAAAGTATTAAGGTCATCGAGAAGATGGCGGCCATAGTAAGCATTTTTCGGCAGAATGCGAGGTCGAAAGTCTAGACTTTGGCTTACTGGCTTACCTGACGCCAGTTGTAACTACAATTTTATGTTGACTCCTAGTTATATGCAAGTAGCTTTTATAAAAATAATACACATAAGATCCACGCTGAGAAAAGATGTCGCTCCTTAAATCAAAAGTATTAAGGTCACGAGAAGATGGCGGCCATAGTAAGGCATTTTTCGGCAGAATGCGAGGGTCGAAAGTCTAGACTTTGGCTTACTGGCTTACCCACGCCAGTTGTAACTACAATTTTATGTGTTGACTCCTAGCTATATGCAAGTAGCTTTTATAAAAATAATACACATAAGATCCACGCTAAGAAAAAGATGTCGGTCCTTAAATCAAAAGTATTAGGGTCACGACAAGATGGCGGCCATAGTAAGGCATTTTTCGGCAGAATGCGAGGGTCGAAAGCTAGACTTTTGGCTTACTGGCTTACCTGACGCCAGTTGTAACTACAATTTTATAGTTGACTCCTAGTTATATGCAAGTAGCTTTTATAAAAATAATACACATAAGATCCACGCTGAGGAAAAGATGTCGTCCTTAAATCAAAAGTATTAGGTCACGAGAAGATGGCGGCCATAGTAAAGGCATTTTTCGGCAGAATGCGAGGGTCGAAAGTCTAGACTTTGGCTTACTGGCTTACCTGACGCCAGTTGTAACTACAATTTTATAGTTGACTCCTAGTTATATGCAAGTAGCTTTATAAAATAATACACATAAGATCCACGCTGAGAAAAAGATGTCGCTCCTTAAACTCAAAAGTATTAGGGTCCACGAGAAGATGGCGGCCATAGTAAGGCATTTTTCGGCAGAATGCGGGGGTCGAAAGTCTAGACTTTGGCTTACTGGCTTTCCTGACGCCAGTTGTAACTACAATTTTATTGCTTACTCCTAGCTATATGCAAGTAGCTTTTATAATAATAATACACATAAAATCCACGCTAAGGAAAAAGATGTCGGTCCTTTAAAATCAAAAGTATTAAGGTCACGAGAAGATGGCGGCCATAGTAAGGCATTTTTCGGCAGAATGCGAGGGTCGAAAGTCTAGACTTTTGGCTTATTGGCTTCTCACACGCCAGTTGTAACTACAATTTTATAGTTGACTCCTAGTTATATGCAACTAGCTTTTATAAAAATAATACACATAAGACCACGCTGAGGAAAATATGTCGCTCCTTAAACTCAAATGTATTAGGGTCCACGAAAGATGGCGGCCACAGTAAGGCATTTTTCGGCAGAATCGGGGGTCGAAAGTCTAGACTTTTGGCTTACTGGCTTACCTGACGCCAGTTGTAACTACAATTTTATGTGCTTGACTCCTAGCTATAATACCAAGTACGCTGAGAAAAGATGTCGCTCCTTAAACTCAAAAGTATTAGGGTCACGAGAAGATGGCGGCCATAGTAAAGCATTTTTCGGCAGAATGCGAGGGTCGAAAGTCTAGACTTTGGCTTACTGGCTTACCTGACGACAGTTGTAACTACAATTTTATTGCTTGACTCCTAGCTATATGCAAGTAGCTTTTATAAATAATAATCACATAAGATCCACGCCTGAGGAAAAAGATGTCGCTCCTTAAACTCAAAAGTATTAGGGTCCACGACAAGATGGCGGCCATAGTAAGGCATTTTTCAGCAGAATGTAAGGGTCGAAAGTCTAGACTTTTGGCTTACTGGCTTCTCACACGCCAGTTGTAACTAGAATTTTATGTGCTTGACTCCTAGCTATATGCAAGTAGCTTTTATAATAATAATACACATAAGATCCACGCTGAGAAAAAGATGTCGCTCCTTAAACTCAAAAGTATTAGGGTCCACGACAAGATGGCGGCCACAGTAAGGCATTTTTCAGCAGAATGCGAAGGTCGAAAGTATACTATTTGGCTTACAAAAATCTCTCACGTCAGTTGTAACTACAATTTTATAGTTGACTCCTAGCTATATGCAAGTAGCTTTTATAAAAATAATACACATAAGATCCACGCTGAGGAAAAGATGTCGCTCCTTAAAATCAAAAGTATTAGGGTCCACGAGAAGATGGCGGCCATAGTAAGGCATTTTTCGGCAGAATGCGAGGGTCGAAATTCTAGACTTTGGCTTACTGGCTTCCCTGACGCCAGTTGTAACTACAATTTTATGTGCTTGACTCCTAGCTATATGCAAGTAGCTTTTATAAAATAATCACATAAGATCCACGCCGAGAAAAGATGTCGCTCCTTAAACTCAAAAGTATTAGGGTCCACGACAAGATGGCGGCCATAGTAAGGCATTTTTCGGCAGAATGCGAGGGTCGAAAGTCTAGACTTTTGGCTTACTGGCTTCTCACACGCCAGTTGTAACTAGAATTTTATGTGCTTGACTCCTAGCTATATGCAAGTAGCTTTTATAATAATAATACACATAAGATCCACGCTGAGAAAAAGATGTCGCTCATTAAACTCAAAAGTATTAGGGTCCACGACAAGATGGCGGCCATAGTAAGGCATTTTTCGGCAGAATGCAAGGGTCGAAAGTCTAGACTTTTGGCTTACTGGCTTCTCACACGCCAGTTGTAACTAGAATTTTATGTGCTTGACTCCTAGCTATATGCAAGCAGCTGAGGAAAAGATGTCGCTCCTTAAACTCAAAAGTATTAGGTTCCATGAGAAGATGGCGGCCATAGTAAGGCATTTTTGGGAAGAATGCGAGGGTCGAAAGACTAGACTTTGGCTTACTGGCTTACCTGACGCCAGTTGTAACTACAATTTTATAGTTGACTCCTAGTTATATGCAAGTAGCTTTTATAAAAATAATACACATAAGATCCACGCTAAGGAAAAGATGTCGGTCCTTAAAATCAAAAGTATTAAGGTCATCGAGAAGATGGCGGCCATAGTAAGGCATTTTTCGGCAGAATGCGAGGGTCGAAAGTCTAGACTTTTGGCTTACTGGCTTCTCACACGCCAGTTGTAACTACAATTTTATGTGCTTGACTCCTAGCTATATGCAAGTAGCTTTTATAATAATAATACACATAAGATCCACGCTGAGAAAAAGATGTCGCTCCTTAAACTCAAAAGTATTAGGGTCCACGACAAGATGGCGGCCACAGTAAGGCATTTTTCGCAGAATGCGAGGTCGAAAGTCAACTATTGGCTTACTCTCTCACGTCAGTTGTAACTACAATTTTATAGTTGACTCCTAGCTATATGCAAGTAGCTTTTATAAAAATAATACACATAAGATCCACGCTGAGGAAAGATGTCGCTCCTTAAAATCAAAAGTATTAGGGTCCACGACAAGATGGCGGCCATAGTAAGGCATTTTTCGGCAGAATGCGGGGGTCGAAAGTCTAGACTTTTGGCTTACTGGCTTCTCACACGCCAGTTGTAACTACAATTTTATGTGCTTGACTCCTAGCTATATGCAAGTAGCTTTTATAATAATAATACACATAAGATCCACGCTGAGAAAAGATGTCGCTCCTTAAACTCAAAAGTATTAGGGTCCACGACAAGATGGCGGCCACAGTAAGGCATTTTTCGGCAGAATGCGAAGGTCGAAAGTCTAGACTTTGGCTTACTGGCTTTCACACGCCAGTTGTAACTACAATTTTATAGTTGACTCCTAGTTATATGCAAGTAGCTTTTATAAAAATAATACACATAAGATCCACGCTGAGGAAAAATGTCGCTCCTTAAAATCAAAAGTATTAGGGTCACGAGAAGATGGCGGCCATAGTAAGGCATTTTTCGGCAGAATGCGGGGTCGAAAGTCTAGACTTTTGGCTTACTGGCTTACCTGACGCAGTTGTAACTACAATTTTATAGTTGACTTCTAGTTATATGCAAGTAGCTTTTATAAAAATAATACACATAAGATCCACGCTGAGAAAAGATGTCGCTCCTTAAACTCAAAAGTATTAGGTCCACGAAAGATGGCGGCCATAGTAAGGCATTTTTCGGCAGAATGCAAGGGTCGAAAGTCTAGACTTTTGGCTTACTGGCTCTCACACGCCAGTTGTAACTAGAATTTATGTGCTTGACTCCTAGTTATATGCAAGTAGCTTTTATAAAATAATACACATAAGATCCACGCTGAGAAAAAGATGTCGCTCCTTAAACTCAAAAGTATTAGGGTCCACGACAAGATGGCGGCCACAGTAAGGCATTTTTCGGCAGAATGCGGGGGTCGAAAGTCTAGACTTTTGGCTTACTGGCTTCTCACAGGCCAGTTGTAACTACAATTTTATGTTCTTGACTCCTAGCTATATCCAAGTAGCTGAGGAAAAGATGTCGCTCCTTAAACTCAAAAGTTTTAGGTTCCATGAGAAGATGGCGGCCATAGTAAGGCATTTTTGGGAAGAATGCGAGGGTCGAAAGACTAGATTTTGGCTTACTGGCTTACCTGACGACAGTTGTAACTACAATTTTATCTGCTTTACTCCTAGTATATGCAAGTAGCTTTTATAAAAATAATACACATAAGATCCACGCTAAGGAAAAGATGTCGGTCCTTAAAATCAAAAGTATTAAGGTCATCGAGAAGATGGCGGCCATAGTAAGGCATTTTTCGGCAGAATGCGAGGGTCGAAAGTCTAGACTTTGGCTTACTGGCTTACCTGACGACAGTTGTAACTACAATTTTATTGCTTGACTCCTAGTTATATGCAAGTAGCTTTTAGAAAAATAATACACATAAGATCCACGCTAAGGAAAAGATGTCGGTCCTAAAAATCAAAAGTATTAAGGTCATCGAGAAGATGGCGGCCATAGTAAGGCATTTTTCGGCAGAATGCGAGGGTCGAAAGTCTAGACTTTGGCTTACTGGCTTACCTGACGCCAGTTGTAACTACAATTTTATAGTTGACTCTAGTTATATGCAAGTAGCATTTATAAAAATAATACACATAAGACCCACGCTGAGGAAAATATGTCGCTCCTTAAACTCAAATGTATTAGGGTCCACGAGAAGATGGCGGCCATAGTAAGGCATTTTTCGGCAGAATGCGGGGGTCGAAAGTCTAGACTTTGGCTTACTGGCTTACCTGACGCAGTTGTAACTACAATTTTATTGCTTTACTCCTAGTTATATGCAAGTAGCTTTTATAAAATAATACACATAAGATCCACGCTAAGGAAAAGATGTCGGTCCTTAAAATCAAAGTATTAAGGTCATCGAGAAGATGGCGGCCATAGTAAGGCATTTTTCGGCAGAATGCGAGGGTCGAAAGTCTAGACTTTGGCTTACTGGCTTACTGACGACAGTTGTAACTACAATTTTATCTGCTTGACTCCTAGTTATATGCAAGTAGCTTTTATAAAAATAATACACATAAGATCCACGCTAAGGAAAAGATGTCGGTCCTTAAAATCAAAAGTATTAAGGTCATCGAGAAGATGGCGGCCATAGTAAGGCATTTTTCGGCAGAATGCGAGGGTCGAAAGTCTAGACTTTTGGCTTATGGCTTCTCACACGCCAGTTGTAACTACAATTTTATAGTTGACTCCTAGTTATATGCAAGTAGCATTTATAAAAATAATACACATAAGACCACGCTGAGGAAAATATGTCGCTCCTTAAACTCAAAGTATTAGGGTCCACGACAAGATGGCGGCCACAGTAAGGCATTTTTCGGCAGAATCGGGGTCGAAAGTCTAGACTTTGGCTTACTGGCTTCTCCACGCCAGTTGTAACTACAATTTTATGTGCTTGACTCCTAGCTATATGCAAGTAGCTTTTATAAAAATAATACACATAAGATCCACGCTGAGGAAAAGATGTCGCTCCTTAAAATCAAAAGTATTAGGGTCCACGAGAAGATGGCGGCCATAGTAAGGCATTTTTCGGGCAGAATGCGGGGTCGAATGTCTAGACTTTTGGCTTACTGGCTTCTCCACGCCAGTTGTAACTACAATTTTATGTCTTGACTCCTAGCTATATGCAAGTAGCTTTTATAAAATAATACACATAAGATCCACGCTGAGAAAAGATGTCGCTCCTTAAACTCAAAGTATTAGGGTCCACGACAAGATGGCGGCCACAGTAAGGCATTTTTCAGGCAGAATGCGAAGGTCGAAAGTCTAGACTTTTGGCTTACTGGCTTCTCACAGCCAGTTGTAACTACAATTTTATAGTTGACTCCTAGTTATATGCAATAGCTTTTATAAAAATAATACACATAAGACCACGCTGAGGAAAAGATGTCGCTCCTTAAACTCAAAGTATTAGGGTCCACGAGAAGATGGCGGCCATAGTAAGGCATTTTTCGGCAGAATGCGGGGGTCGAAAGTCTAGACTTTTGGCTTACTGGCTTACCTGACGCCAGTTGTAACTACAATTTTATAGTTGACTTCTAGTTATATGCAAGTAGCTTTTATAAAAATAATACACATAAGATCCACGCTGAGAAAAAGATGTCGCTCCTTAAACTCAAAAGTATTAGGTCCACGACAAGATGGCGGCCATAGTAAGGCATTTTTCGGCAGAATGCAAGGGTCGAAAGTCTAGACTTTTGGCTTACTGGCTTCTCACACGCCAGTTGTAACTAGAATTTTATGTGCTTGACTCCTAGCTATATGCAAGTAGCTTTTATAATAATAATACACATAAGATCCACGCTGAGAAAAAGATGTCGCTCCTTAAACTCAAAGTATTAGGGTCCACGACAAGATGGCGGCCACAGTAAGGCATTTTTCGGCAGAATGCGGGGTCGAAAGTCTAGACTTTTGGCTTACTGGCTTCTCACAGGCCAGTTGTAACTACAATTTTATGTTCTTGACTCCTAGCTATATCCAAGTAGCTGAGGAAAAGATGTCGCTCCTTAAACTCAAAAGTATTAGGTTCCATGAGAAGATGGCGGCCATAGTAAGGCATTTTGGGAGAATGCGAGGGTCGAAAGTCTAGACTTTGGCTTACTGGCTTACCTGACGACCAGTTGTAACTACAATTTTATCTGCTTTACTCCTAGCTATATGCAAGTAGCTTTTATAAAATAATACACATAAGATCCACGCTAAGGAAAAGATGTCGGTCCTTAAAATCAAAAGTATTAAGGTCATCGAGAAGATGGCGGCCATAGTAAGGCATTTTTCGGCAGAATGCGAGGGTCGAAAGTCTAGACTTTGGCTTACTGGCTTACCTGACGACAGTTGTAACTACAATTTTATTGCTTGACTCCTAGTTATATGCAAGTAGCTTTTAAAAAATAATACACATAAGATCCACGCTAAGGAAAAGATGTCGGTCCTAAAAATCAAAAGTATTAAGGTCATCGAGAAGATGGCGGCCATAGTAAGGCATTTTTCGGCAGAATGCGAGGGTCGAAAGTCTAGACTTTTGGCTTACTGGCTTACCTGACGCCAGTTGTAACTACAATTTTATAGTTGACTCTAGTTATATGCAAGTAGCTTTTATAAAAATAATACACATAAGACCACGCTGAGGAAAATAGGTCGCTCCTTAAACTCAAAAGTATTAGGGTCCACGAGAAGATGGCGGCCATAGTAAGGCATTTTTCGGCAGAATGCGGGGTCGAAAGTCTAGACTTTGGCTTACTGGCTTACCTGACACAGTTGTAACTACAATTTTATCTGCTTACTCCTAGTTATATGCAAGTAGCTTTTATAAAAATAATACACATAAGATCCACGCTAGGAAAAGATGTCGGTCCTTAAAATCAAAAGTATTAAGGTCATCGAGAAGATGGCGGCCATAGTAAGGCATTTTTCGGCAGAATGCGAGGGTCGAAAGTCTAGACTTTTGGCTTACTGGCTTCTCACAGGCCAGTTGTAACTACAATTTTATGTTCTTGACTCCTAGCTATATCCAAGTAGCTGAGGAAAAGATGTCGCTCCTTAAACTCAAATGTTTAGGTTCCATGAGAAGATGGCGGCCATAGTAAGGCATTTTTGGGTAGAATGCGAGGGTCGAAAGACTAGATTTTGGCTTACTGGCTTACCTGACGACAGTTGTACCTACAATTTTATCTGCTTTACTCCTAGTTATATGCAAGTAGCTTTTATAAAAATAATACACATAAGATCCACGCTAAGGAAAAGATGTCGGTCCTTAAATTCAAAAGTATTAAGGTCATCGAGAAGATGGCGGCCATAGTAAGGCATTTTTCGGCAGAATGCGAGGGTCGAAAGTCTAGACTTTGGCTTACTGGCTTACCTGACGACAGTTGTAACTACAATTTTATCTGCTTGACTCCTAGTTATATGCAAGTAGCTTTTAGAAAAATAATACACATAAGATCCACGCTAAGGAAAAGATGTCGGTCCTAAAATCAAAAGTATTAAGGTCATCGAGAAGATGGCGGCCATAGTAAGGCATTTTTCGGCAGAATGCGAGGGTCGAAAGTCTAGACTTTTGGCTTACTGGCTTACCTGACGCCAGTTGTAACTACAATTTTATAGTTGACTTCTAGTTATATGCAAGTAGCTTTTATAAAAATAATACACATAAGACCCACGCTGAGGAAAATAGGTCGCTCCTTAAACTCAAAAGTATTAGGGTCCACGAGAAGATGGCGGCCATAGTAAGGCATTTTTCGGCAGAATGCGGGGGTCGAAAGTCTAGACTTTGGCTTACTGGCTTACCTGACGACAGTTGTAACTACAATTTTATTGCTTTACTCCTAGTTATATGCAAGTAGCTTTTATAAAAATAATACACATAAGATCCACGCTAAGGAAAAGATGTCGGTCCTTAAAATCAAAAGTATTAAGGTCATCGAGAAGATGGCGGCCATAGTAAGGCATTTTTCGGCAGAATGCGAGGGTCGAAAGTCTAGACTTTGGCTTACTGGCTTACCTGACGACAGTTGTAACTACAATTTTATCTGCTTGACTCCTAGTTATATGCAAGTAGCTTTTAGAAAATAATACACATAAGATCCACGCTAAGGAAAAGATGTCGGTCCTAAAATCAAAAGTATTAAGGTCATCGAGAAGATGGCGGCCATAGTAAGGCATTTTTCGGCAGAATGCGAGGGTCGAAAGTCTAGACTTTTGGCTTACTGGCTTACCTGACGCCAGTTGTAACTACAATTTTATAGTTGACTTCTAGTTATATGCAAGTAGCATTTATAAAAATAATACACATAAGACCCACGCTGAGGAAAATATGTCGCTCCTTAAACTCAAATGTATTAGGGTCCACGAGAAGATGGCGGCCATAGTAAGGCATTTTTCGGCAGAATGCGGGGGTCGAAAGTCTAGACTTTTGGCTTACTGGCTTACCTGACGCCAGTTGTAACTACAATTTTATAGTTGACTTCTAGTTATATGCAAGTAGCTTTTATAAAAATAATACACATAAGATCCACGCTGAGAAAAAGATGTCGCTCCTTAAACTCAAAAGTATTAGAGTCCACGTCAAGATGGCGGCCATAGTAAGGCATTTTTCGGCAGAATGCAAGGGTCGAAAGTCTAGACTTTTGGCTTACTGGCTTCTCACACGCCAGTTGTAACTAGAATTTTATGTGCTTGACTCCTAGCTATATGCAAGTAGCTTTTATAATAATAATACACATAAGATCCACGCTGAGAAAAAGATGTCGCTCCTTAAACTCAAAAGTATTAGGGTCCACGACAAGATGGCGGCCACAGTAAGGCATTTTTCGGCAGAATGCGGGGGTCGAAAGTCTAGACTTTTGGCTTACTGGCTTCTCACAGGCCAGTTGTAACTACAATTTTATGTTCTTGACTCCTAGCTATATCCAAGTAGCTGAGGAAAAGATGTCGCTCCTTAAACTCAAAAGTTTTAGGTTCCATGAGAAGATGGCGGCCATAGTAAGGCATTTTTGGGAAGAATGCGAGGGTCGAAAGACTAGATTTTGGCTTACTGGCTTACCTGACGACAGTTGTAACTACAATTTTATCTGCTTTACTCCTAGCTATATGCAAGTAGCTTTTATAAAAATAATACACATAAGATCCACGCTAAGGAAAAGATGTCGGTCCTTAAAATCAAAAGTATTAAGGTCATCGAGAAGATGGCGGCCATAGTAAGGCATTTTTCGGCAGAATGCGAGGGTCGAAAGTCTAGACTTTGGCTTACTGGCTTACCTGACGACAGTTGTAACTACAATTTTATCTGCTTGACTCCTAGTTATATGCAAGTAGCTTTTAGAAAAATAATACACATAAGATCCACGCTAAGGAAAAGATGTCGGTCCTAAAAATCAAAAGTATTAAGGTCATCGAGAAGATGGCGGCCATAGTAAGGCATTTTTCGGCAGAATGCGAGGGTCGAAAGTCTAGACTTTTGGCTTACTGGCTTACCTGACGCCAGTTGTAACTACAATTTTATAGTTGACTTCTAGTTATATGCAAGTAGCATTTATAAAAATAATACACATAAGACCCACGCTGAGGAAAATAGGTCGCTCCTTAAACTCAAAAGTATTAGGGTCCACGAGAAGATGGCGGCCATAGTAAGGCATTTTTCGGCAGAATGCGGGGGTCGAAAGTCTAGACTTTGGCTTACTGGCTTACCTGACGACAGTTGTAACTACAATTTTATCTGCTTTACTCCTAGTTATATGCAAGTAGCTTTTATAAAAATAATACACATAAGATCCACGCTAAGGAAAAGATGTCGGTCCTTAAAATCAAAAGTATTAAGGTCATCGAGAAGATGGCGGCCATAGTAAGGCATTTTTCGGCAGAATGCGAGGGTCGAAAGTCTAGACTTTGGCTTACTGGCTTACCTGACGACAGTTGTAACTACAATTTTATCTGCTTGACTCCTAGTTATATGCAAGTAGCTTTTAGAAAAATAATACACATAAGATCCACGCTAAGGAAAAGATGTCGGTCCTAAAAATCAAAAGTATTAAGGTCATCGAGAAGATGGCGGCCATAGTAAGGCATTTTTCGGCAGAATGCGAGGGTCGAAAGTCTAGACTTTTGGCTTACTGGCTTACCTGACGCCAGTTGTAACTACAATTTTATAGTTGACTTCTAGTTATATGCAAGTAGCATTTATAAAAATAATACACATAAGACCCACGCTGAGGAAAATATGTCGCTCCTTAAACTCAAATGTATTAGGGTCCACGAGAAGATGGCGGCCATAGTAAGGCATTTTTCGGCAGAATGCGGGGGTCGAAAGTCTAGACTTTTGGCTTACTGGCTTACCTGACGCCAGTTGTAACTACAATTTTATAGTTGACTTCTAGTTATATGCAAGTAGCTTTTATAAAAATAATACACATAAGATCCACGCTGAGAAAAAGATGTCGCTCCTTAAACTCAAAAGTATTAGAGTCCACGTCAAGATGGCGGCCATAGTAAGGCATTTTTCGGCAGAATGCAAGGGTCGAAAGTCTAGACTTTTGGCTTACTGGCTTCTCACACGCCAGTTGTAACTAGAATTTTATGTGCTTGACTCCTAGCTATATGCAAGTAGCTTTTATAATAATAATACACATAAGATCCACGCTGAGAAAAAGATGTCGCTCCTTAAACTCAAAAGTATTAGGGTCCACGACAAGATGGCGGCCACAGTAAGGCATTTTTCGGCAGAATGCGGGGGTCGAAAGTCTAGACTTTTGGCTTACTGGCTTCTCACAGGCCAGTTGTAACTACAATTTTATGTTCTTGACTCCTAGCTATATCCAAGTAGCTGAGGAAAAGATGTCGCTCCTTAAACTCAAAAGTTTTAGGTTCCATGAGAAGATGGCGGCCATAGTAAGGCATTTTTGGGAAGAATGCGAGGGTCGAAAGACTAGATTTTGGCTTACTGGCTTACCTGACGACAGTTGTAACTACAATTTTATCTGCTTTACTCCTAGCTATATGCAAGTAGCTTTTATAAAAATAATACACATAAGATCCACGCTAAGGAAAAGATGTCGGTCCTTAAAATCAAAAGTATTAAGGTCATCGAGAAGATGGCGGCCATAGTAAGGCATTTTTCGGCAGAATGCGAGGGTCGAAAGTCTAGACTTTGGCTTACTGGCTTACCTGACGACAGTTGTAACTACAATTTTATCTGCTTGACTCCTAGTTATATGCAAGTAGCTTTTAGAAAAATAATACACATAAGATCCACGCTAAGGAAAAGATGTCGGTCCTAAAATCAAAAGTATTAAGGTCATCGAGAAGATGGCGGCCATAGTAAGGCATTTTTCGGCAGAATGCGAGGGTCGAAAGTCTAGACTTTTGGCTTACTGGCTTACCTGACGCCAGTTGTAACTACAATTTTATAGTTGACTTCTAGTTATATGCAAGTAGCTTTATAAAAATAATACACATAAGACCACGCTGAGGAAAATAGGTCGCTCCTTAAACTCAAAAGTATTAGGGTCCACGAGAAGATGGCGGCCATAGTAAGGCATTTTTCGGCAGAATGCGGGGGTCGAAAGTCTAGACTTTGGCTTACTGGCTTACCTGACGACAGTTGTAACTACAATTTTATCTGCTTTACTCCTAGTTATATGCAAGTAGCTTTTATAAAAATAATACACATAAGATCCACGCTAAGGAAAAGATGTCGGTCCTTAAAATCAAAAGTATTAAGGTCATCGAGAAGATGGCGGCCATAGTAAGGCATTTTTCGGCAGAATGCGAGGGTCGAAAGTCTAGACTTTGGCTTACTGGCTTACCTGACGACAGTTGTAACTACAATTTTATCTGCTTTACTCCTAGTTATATGCAAGTAGCTTTTATAAAAATAATACACATAAGATCCACGCTAAGGAAAAGATGTCGGTCCTTAAAATCAAAAGTATTAAGGTCATCGAGAAGATGGCGGCCATAGTAAGGCATTTTTCGGCAGAATGCGAGGGTCGAAAGTCTAGACTTTTGGCTTATTGGCTTCTCACACGCCAGTTGTAACTACAATTTTATAGTTGACTCCTAGTTATATGCAATAGCATTTATAAAAATAATACACATAAGACCCACGCTGAGGAAAATATGTCGCTCCTTAAACTCAAAAGTATTAGGGTCCACGACAAGATGGCGGCCACAGTAAGGCATTTTTCGGCAGAATGCGGGGGTCGAAAGTCTAGACTTTTGGCTTACTGGCTTCTCACACGCCAGTTGTAACTACAATTTTATGTGCTTGACTCCTAGCTATATGCAAGTAGCTTTTATAAAAATAATACACATAAGATCCACGCTGAGGAAAAGATGTCGCTCCTTAAAATCAAAAGTATTAGGGTCCACGACAAGATGGCGGCCATAGTAAGGCATTTTTCGGCAGAATGCGGGGGTCGAAAGTCTAGACTTTTGGCTTACTGGCTTCTCACACGCCAGTTGTAACTACAATTTTATGTGCTTGACTCCTAGCTATATGCAAGTAGCTTTTATAATAATAATACACATAAGATCCACGCTGAGAAAAAGATGTCGCTCCTTAAACTCAAAAGTATTAGGGTCCACGACAAGATGGCGGCCATAGTAAGGCATTTTTCGGCAGAATGCGAGGGTCGAAAGTCTAGACTTTTGGCTTACTGGCTTCTCACAGGCCAGTTGTAACTACAATTTTATAGTTGACTCCTAGTTATATGCAACTAGCTTTTATAAAAATAATACACATAAGACCCACGCTGAGGAAAATATGTCGCTCCTTAAACTCAAATGTATTAGGGTCCACGAGAAGATGGCGGCCATAGTAAAGCATTTTTCGGCAGAATGCGGGGTCGAAAGTCTAGACTTTTGGCTTACTGGCTTACCTGACGCCAGTTGTAACTACAATTTTATAGTTGACTTCTAGTTATATGCAAGTAGCTTTTATAAAAATAATACACATAAGATCCACGCTGAGAAAAAGATGTCGCTCCTTAAACTCAAAAGTATTAGGTCCACGACAAGATGGCGGCCATAGTAAGGCATTTTTCGGCAGAATGCAGGGTCGAAAGTCTAGACTTTTGGCTTACTGGCTTCTCACACGCCAGTTGTAACTAGAATTTTATGTGCTTGACTCCTAGCTATATGCAAGTAGCTTTTATAAAATAATACACATAAGATCCACGCTGAGAAAAAGATGTCGCTCCTTAAACTCAAAAGTATTAGGGTCCACGACAAGATGGCGGCCACAGTAAGGCATTTTTCGGCAGAATGCGGGGGTCGAAAGTCTAGACTTTTGGCTTACTGGCTTCTCACAGGCCAGTTGTAACTACAATTTTATGTTCTTGACTCCTAGCTATATCCAAGTAGCTGAGGAAAAGATGTCGCTCCTTAAACTCAAAAGTTTAGGTTCCATGAGAAGATGGCGGCCATAGTAAGGCATTTTTGGGAGAATGCGAGGGTCGAAAGACTAGATTTTGGCTTACTGGCTTACCTGACGACAGTTGTAACTACAATTTTATCTGCTTTACTCCTAGTTATATGCAAGTAGCTTTTATAAAAATAATACACATAAGATCCACGCTAAGGAAAAGATGTCGGTCCTTAAAATCAAAAGTATTAAGGTCATCGAGAAGATGGCGGCCATAGTAAGGCATTTTTCGGCAGAATGCGAGGGTCGAAAGTCTAGACTTTGGCTTACTGGCTTACCTGACGACAGTTGTAACTACAATTTTATCTGCTTGACTCCTAGTTATATGCAAGTAGCTTTTAGAAAAATAATACACATAAGATCCACGCTAAGGAAAAGATGTCGGTCCTAAAATCAAAAGTATTAAGGTCATCGAGAAGATGGCGGCCATAGTAAGGCATTTTTCGGCAGAATGCGAGGGTCGAAAGTCTAGACTTTTGGCTTACTGGCTTACCTGACGCCAGTTGTAACTACAATTTTATAGTTGACTTCTAGTTATATGCAAGTAGCTTTTATAAAAATAATACACATAAGACCACGCTGAGGAAAATAGGTCGCTCCTTAAACTCAAAAGTATTAGGGTCCACGAGAAGATGGCGGCCATAGTAAGGCATTTTTCGGCAGAATGCGGGGGTCGAAAGTCTAGACTTTGGCTTACTGGCTTACCTGACACCAGTTGTAACTACAATTTTATCTGCTTGACTCCTAGTTATATGCAAGTAGCTTTTATAAAATAATACACATAAGATCCACGCTAAGGAAAAGATGTCGGTCCTTAAAATCAAAAGTATTAAGGTCATCGAGAAGATGGCGGCCATAGTAAGGCATTTTTCGGCAGAATGCGAGGGTCGAAAGTCTAGACTTTTGGCTTACTGGCTTCTCACAGGCCAGTTGTAACTACAATTTTATGTTCTTGACTCCTAGCTATATCCAAGTAGCTGAGGAAAAGATGTCGCTCCTTAAACTCAAATGTTTTAGGTTCCATGAGAAGATGGCGGCCATAGTAAGGCATTTTTGGGAGAATGCGAGGGTCGAAAGACTAGATTTTGGCTTACTGGCTTACCTGACGACAGTTGTAACTACAATTTTATCTGCTTTACTCCTAGTTATATGCAAGTAGCTTTTATAAAAATAATACACATAAGATCCACGCTAAGGAAAAGATGTCGGTCCTTAAATCAAAAGTATTAAGGTCATCGAGAAGATGGCGGCCATAGTAAGGCATTTTTCGGCAGAATGCGAGGGTCGAAAGTCTAGACTTTGGCTTACTGGCTTACCTGACGACAGTTGTAACTACAATTTTATCTGCTTGACTCCTAGTTATATGCAAGTAGCTTTTAGAAAAATAATACACATAAGATCCACGCTAAGGAAAAGATGTCGGTCCTAAAATCAAAAGTATTAAGGTCATCGAGAAGATGGCGGCCATAGTAAGGCATTTTTCGGCAGAATGCGAGGGTCGAAAGTCTAGACTTTTGGCTTACTGGCTTACCTGACGCCAGTTGTAACTACAATTTTATAGTTGACTTCTAGTTATATGCAAGTAGCTTTTATAAAAATAATACACATAAGACCCACGCTGAGGAAAATAGGTCGCTCCTTAAACTCAAAAGTATTAGGGTCCACGAGAAGATGGCGGCCATAGTAAGGCATTTTTCGGCAGAATGCGGGGGTCGAAAGTCTAGACTTTGGCTTACTGGCTTACCTGACGACAGTTGTAACTACAATTTTATCTGCTTTACTCCTAGTTATATGCAAGTAGCTTTTATAAAAATAATACACATAAGATCCACGCTAAGGAAAAGATGTCGGTCCTTAAAATCAAAAGTATTAAGGTCATCGAGAAGATGGCGGCCATAGTAAGGCATTTTTCGGCAGAATGCGAGGGTCGAAAGTCTAGACTTTGGCTTACTGGCTTACCTGACGACAGTTGTAACTACAATTTTATCTGCTTTACTCCTAGTTATATGCAAGTAGCTTTTATAAAAATAATACACATAAGATCCACGCTAAGGAAAAGATGTCGGTCCTTAAAATCAAAAGTATTAAGGTCATCGAGAAGATGGCGGCCATAGTAAGGCATTTTTCGGCAGAATGCGGGGGTCGAAAGTCTAGACTTTTGGCTTACTGGCTTCTCACACGCCAGTTGTAACTACAATTTTATAGTTGACTCCTAGTTATATGCAACTAGCATTTATAAAAATAATACACATAAGACCCACGCTGAGGAAAATATGTCGCTCCTTAAACTCAAATGTATTAGGGTCCACGACAAGATGGCGGCCACAGTAAGGCATTTTTCGGCAGAATGCGGGGGTCGAAAGTCTAGACTTTTGGCTTACTGGCTTCTCACACGCCAGTTGTAACTACAATTTTATGTGCTTGACTCCTAGCTATATGCAAGTAGCTTTTATAAAAATAATACACATAAGATCCACGCTGAGGAAAAGATGTCGCTCCTTAAATCAAAAGTATTAGGGTCCACGACAAGATGGCGGCCATAGTAAGGCATTTTTCGGCAGAATGCGGGGTCGAAAGTCTAGACTTTTGGCTTACTGGCTTCTCACACGCCAGTTGTAACTACAATTTTATGTGCTTGACTCCTAGCTATATGCAAGTAGCTTTTATAATAATAATACACATAAGATCCACGCTGAGAAAAAGATGTCGCTCCTTAAACTCAAAAGTATTAGGGTCCACGACAAGATGGCGGCCACAGTAAGGCATTTTTCGGCAGAATGCGAGGGTCGAAAGTCTAGACTTTTGGCTTACTGGCTTCTCACAGGCCAGTTGTAACTACAATTTTATAGTTGACTCCTAGTTATATGCAACTAGCTTTTATAAAATAATACACATAAGACCACGCTGAGGAAAAGATGTCGCTCCTTAAACTCAAAGTATTAGGGTCCACGAGAAGATGGCGGCCATAGTAAGGCATTTTTCGGCAGAATGCGGGGGTCGAAAGTCTAGACTTTTGGCTTACTGGCTTACCTGACGCCAGTTGTAACTACAATTTTATAGTTGACTCTAGTTATATGCAAGTAGCTTTTATAAAAATAATACACATAAGATCCACGCTGAGAAAAGATGTCGCTCCTTAAACTCAAAAGTATTAGGTCCACGACAAGATGGCGGCCATAGTAAGGCATTTTTCGGCAGAATGCGAGGGTCGAAAGTCTAGACTTTTGGCTTACTGGCTTCTCACACGCCAGTTGTAACTACAATTTTATGTGCTTGACTCCTAGCTATATGCAAGTAGCTTTTATAATAATAATACACATAAGATCCACGCTGAGAAAAGATGTCGCTCCTTAAACTCAAAAGTATTAGGGTCCACGACAAGATGGCGGCCACAGTAAGGCATTTTTCGGCAGAATGCGGGGGTCGAAAGTCTAGACTTTTGGCTTACTGGCTTCTCACAGGCCAGTTGTAACTACAATTTTATGTTCTTGACTCCTAGCTATATCCAAGTAGCTGAGGAAAATAGGTCGCTCCTTAAACTCAAAAGTATTAGGGTCCACGAGAAGATGGCGGCCATAGTAAGGCATTTTTCGGCAGAATGCGGGGGTCGAAAGTCTAGACTTTGGCTTACTGGCTTACCTGACGACAGTTGTAACTACAATTTTATCTGCTTTACTCCTAGTTATATGCAAGTAGCTTTTATAAAAATAATACACATAAGATCCACGCTAAGGAAAAGATGTCGGTCCTTAAAATCAAAAGTATTAAGGTCATCGAGAAGATGGCGGCCATAGTAAGGCATTTTTCGGCAGAATGCGAGGGTCGAAAGTCTAGACTTTGGCTTACTGGCTTACCTGACGACAGTTGTAACTACAATTTTATCTGCTTACTCCTAGTTATATGCAAGTAGCTTTTATAAAAATAATACACATAAGATCCACGCTAAGGAAAAGATGTCGGTCCTTAAAATCAAAAGTATTAAGGTCATCGAGAAGATGGCGGCCATAGTAAGGCATTTTTCGGCAGAATGCGAGGGTCGAAAGTCTAGACTTTTGGCTTATTGGCTTCTCACACGCCAGTTGTAACTACAATTTTATAGTTGACTCCTAGTTATATGCAACTAGCATTTATAAAAATAATACACATAAGACCCACGCTGAGGAAAATATGTCGCTCCTTAAACTCAAATGTATTAGGGTCCACGACAAGATGGCGGCCACAGTAAGGCATTTTTCGGCAGAATTCGGGGGTCGAAAGTCTAGACTTTTGGCTTACTGGCTTCTCACACGCCAGTTGTAACTACAATTTTATGTGCTTGACTCCTAGCTATATGCAAGTAGCTTTTATAAAAATAATACACATAAGATCCACGCTGAGGAAAAGATGTCGCTCCTTAAAATCAAAAGTATTAGGGTCCACGAGAAGATGGCGTCCACAGCATTAGTAGGGCATTTTTCGGCAGAATTCGGGGGTCGAATGTCTAGACTTTTGGCTTACTGGCTTCTCACACGCCAGTTGTAACTACAATTTTATGTGCTTGACTCCTAGCTATATGCAAGTAGCTTTTATAATAATAATACACATAAGATCCACGCTGAGAAAAAGATGTCGCTCCTTAAACTCAAAAGTATTAGGGTCCACGACAAGATGGCGGCCACAGTAAGGCATTTTTCAGCAGAATGCGAAGGTCGAAAGTCTAGACTTTTGGCTTATTGGCTTCTCACACGCCAGTTGTAACTACAATTTTATAGTTGACTCCTAGTTATATGCAACTAGCTTTTATAAAAATAATACACATAAGACCCACGCTGAGGAAAATATGTCGCTCCTTAAACTCAAATGTATTAGGGTCCACGAGAAGATGGCGGCCATAGTAAGGCATTTTTCGGCAGAATGCGGGGGTCGAAAGTCTAGACTTTTGGCTTACTGGCTTACCTGACGCCAGTTGTAACTACAATTTTATAGTTGACTTCTAGTTATATGCAAGTAGCTTTTATAAAAATAATACACATAAGATCCACGCTGAGAAAAAGATGTCGCTCCTTAAACTCAAAAGTATTAGAGTCCACGTCAAGATGGCGGCCATAGTAAGGCATTTTTCGGCAGAATGCAAGGGTCGAAAGTCTAGACTTTTGGCTTACTGGCTTCTCACACGCCAGTTGTAACTAGAATTTTATGTGCTTGACTCCTAGCTATATGCAAGTAGCTTTTATAATAATAATACACATAAGATCCACGCTGAGAAAAAGATGTCGCTCCTTAAACTCAAAAGTATTAGGGTCCACGACAAGATGGCGGCCACAGTAAGGCATTTTTCGGCAGAATGCGGGGGTCGAAAGTCTAGACTTTTGGCTTACTGGCTTCTCACAGGCCAGTTGTAACTACAATTTTATGTTCTTGACTCCTAGCTATATCCAAGTAGCTGAGGAAAAGATGTCGCTCCTTAAACTCAAAAGTTTTAGGTTCCATGAGAAGATGGCGGCCATAGTAAGGCATTTTTGGGAAGAATGCGAGGGTCGAAAGACTAGATTTTGGCTTACTGGCTTACCTGACGACAGTTGTAACTACAATTTTATCTGCTTTACTCCTAGTTATATGCAAGTAGCTTTTATAAAAATAATACACATAAGATCCACGCTAAGGAAAAGATGTCGGTCCTTAAAATCAAAAGTATTAAGGTCATCGAGAAGATGGCGGCCATAGTAAGGCATTTTTCGGCAGAATGCGAGGGTCGAAAGTCTAGACTTTGGCTTACTGGCTTACCTGACGACAGTTGTAACTACAATTTTATCTGCTTGACTCCTAGTTATATGCAAGTAGCTTTTAGAAAAATAATACACATAAGATCCACGCTAAGGAAAAGATGTCGGTCCTAAAAATCAAAAGTATTAAGGTCATCGAGAAGATGGCGGCCATAGTAAGGCATTTTTCGGCAGAATGCGAGGGTCGAAAGTCTAGACTTTTGGCTTACTGGCTTACCTGACGCCAGTTGTAACTACAATTTTATAGTTGACTTCTAGTTATATGCAAGTAGCTTTTATAAAAATAATACACATAAGACCCACGCTGAGGAAAATAGGTCGCTCCTTAAACTCAAAAGTATTAGGGTCCACGAGAAGATGGCGGCCATAGTAAGGCATTTTTCGGCAGAATGCGGGGGTCGAAAGTCTAGACTTTGGCTTACTGGCTTACCTGACAACAGTTGTAACTACAATTTTATCTGCTTTACTCCTAGTTATATGCAAGTAGCTTTTATAAAAATAATACACATAAGATCCACGCTAAGGAAAAGATGTCGGTCCTTAAAATCAAAAGTATTAAGGTCATCGAGAAGATGGCGGCCATAGTAAGGCATTTTTCGGCAGAATGCGAGGGTCGAAAGTCTAGACTTTTGGCTTACTGGCTTCTCACAGGCCAGTTGTAACTACAATTTTATGTTCTTGACTCCTAGCTATATCCAAGTAGCTGAGGAAAAGATGTCGCTCCTTAAACTCAAATGTTTTAGGTTCCATGAGAAGATGGCGGCCATAGTAAGGCATTTTTGGGTAGAATGCGAGGGTCGAAAGACTAGATTTTGGCTTACTGGCTTACCTGACGACAGTTGTACCTACAATTTTATCTGCTTTACTCCTAGTTATATGCAAGTAGCTTTTATAAAAATAATACACATAAGATCCACGCTAAGGAAAAGATGTCGGTCCTTAAATTCAAAAGTATTAAGGTCATCGAGAAGATGGCGGCCATAGTAAGGCATTTTTCGGCAGAATGCGAGGGTCGAAAGTCTAGACTTTGGCTTACTGGCTTACCTGACGACAGTTGTAACTACAATTTTATCTGCTTGACTCCTAGTTATATGCAAGTAGCTTTTAGAAAAATAATACACATAAGATCCACGCTAAGGAAAAGATGTCGGTCCTAAAAATCAAAAGTATTAAGGTCATCGAGAAGATGGCGGCCATAGTAAGGCATTTTTCGGCAGAATGCGAGGGTCGAAAGTCTAGACTTTTGGCTTACTGGCTTACCTGACGCCAGTTGTAACTACAATTTTATAGTTGACTTCTAGTTATATGCAAGTAGCTTTTATAAAAATAATACACATAAGACCCACGCTGAGGAAAATAGGTCGCTCCTTAAACTCAAAAGTATTAGGGTCCACGAGAAGATGGCGGCCATAGTAAGGCATTTTTCGGCAGAATGCGGGGGTCGAAAGTCTAGACTTTGGCTTACTGGCTTACCTGACGACAGTTGTAACTACAATTTTATCTGCTTTACTCCTAGTTATATGCAAGTAGCTTTTATAAAAATAATACACATAAGATCCACGCTAAGGAAAAGATGTCGGTCCTTAAAATCAAAAGTATTAAGGTCATCGAGAAGATGGCGGCCATAGTAAGGCATTTTTCGGCAGAATGCGAGGGTCGAAAGTCTAGACTTTGGCTTACTGGCTTACCTGACGACAGTTGTAACTACAATTTTATCTGCTTTACTCCTAGTTATATGCAAGTAGCTTTTATAAAAATAATACACATAAGATCCACGCTAAGGAAAAGATGTCGGTCCTTAAAATCAAAAGTATTAAGGTCATCGAGAAGATGGCGGCCATAGTAAGGCATTTTTCGGCAGAATGCGAGGGTCGAAAGTCTAGACTTTTGGCTTATTGGCTTCTCACACGCCAGTTGTAACTACAATTTTATAGTTGACTCCTAGTTATATGCAACTAGCATTTATAAAAATAATACACATAAGACCCACGCTGAGGAAAATATGTCGCTCCTTAAACTCAAATGTATTAGGGTCCACGACAAGATGGCGGCCACAGTAAGGCATTTTTCGGCAGAATTCGGGGGTCGAAAGTCTAGACTTTTGGCTTACTGGCTTCTCACACGCCAGTTGTAACTACAATTTTATGTGCTTGACTCCTAGCTATATGCAAGTAGCTTTTATAAAAATAATACACATAAGATCCACGCTGAGGAAAAGATGTCGCTCCTTAAAATCAAAAGTATTAGGGTCCACGACAAGATGGCGTCCACAAGGCATTTTTATGTAGGGCATTTTTCGGCAGAATGCGGGGGTCGAATGTCTAGACTTTTGGCTTACTGGCTTCTCACACGCCAGTTGTAACTACAATTTTATGTGCTTGACTCCTAGCTATATGCAAGTAGCTTTTATAATAATAATACACATAAGATCCACGCTGAGAAAAAGATGTCGCTCCTTAAACTCAAAAGTATTAGGGTCCACGACAAGATGGCGGCCACAGTAAGGCATTTTTCAGCAGAATGCGAAGGTCGAAAGTCTAGACTTTTGGCTTATTGGCTTCTCACACGCCAGTTGTAACTACAATTTTATAGTTGACTCCTAGTTATATGCAACTAGCTTTTATAAAAATAATACACATAAGACCCACGCTGAGGAAAATATGTCGCTCCTTAAACTCAAATGTATTAGGGTCCACGAGAAGATGGCGGCCATAGTAAGGCATTTTTCGGCAGAATGCGGGGGTCGAAAGTCTAGACTTTTGGCTTACTGGCTTACCTGACGCCAGTTGTAACTACAATTTTATAGTTGACTTCTAGTTATATGCAAGTAGCTTTTATAAAAATAATACACATAAGATCCACGCTGAGAAAAAGATGTCGCTCCTTAAACTCAAAAGTATTAGAGTCCACGTCAAGATGGCGGCCATAGTAAGGCATTTTTCGGCAGAATGCAAGGGTCGAAAGTCTAGACTTTTGGCTTACTGGCTTCTCACACGCCAGTTGTAACTAGAATTTTATGTGCTTGACTCCTAGCTATATGCAAGTAGCTTTTATAATAATAATACACATAAGATCCACGCTGAGAAAAAGATGTCGCTCCTTAAACTCAAAAGTATTAGGGTCCACGACAAGATGGCGGCCACAGTAAGGCATTTTTCGGCAGAATGCGGGGGTCGAAAGTCTAGACTTTTGGCTTACTGGCTTCTCACAGGCCAGTTGTAACTACAATTTTATGTTCTTGACTCCTAGCTATATCCAAGTAGCTGAGGAAAAGATGTCGCTCCTTAAACTCAAAAGTTTAGGTTCCATGAGAAGATGGCGGCCATAGTAAGGCATTTTTGGGAAGAATGCGAGGGTCGAAAGACTAGATTTTGGCTTACTGGCTTACCTGACGACAGTTGTAACTACAATTTTATCTGCTTTACTCCTAGTTATATGCAAGTAGCTTTTATAAAAATAATACACATAAGATCCACGCTAAGGAAAAGATGTCGGTCCTTAAAATCAAAAGTATTAAGGTCATCGAGAAGATGGCGGCCATAGTAAGGCATTTTTCGGCAGAATGCGAGGGTCGAAAGTCTAGACTTTGGCTTACTGGCTTACCTGACGACAGTTGTAACTACAATTTTATCTGCTTGACTCCTAGTTATATGCAAGTAGCTTTTAGAAAAATAATACACATAAGATCCACGCTAAGGAAAAGATGTCGGTCCTAAAATCAAAAGTATTAAGGTCATCGAGAAGATGGCGGCCATAGTAAGGCATTTTTCGGCAGAATGCGAGGGTCGAAAGTCTAGACTTTTGGCTTACTGGCTTACCTGACGCCAGTTGTAACTACAATTTTATAGTTGACTTCTAGTTATATGCAAGTAGCTTTTATAAAAATAATACACATAAGACCCACGCTGAGGAAAATAGGTCGCTCCTTAAACTCAAAAGTATTAGGGTCCACGAGAAGATGGCGGCCATAGTAAGGCATTTTTCGGCAGAATGCGGGGGTCGAAAGTCTAGACTTTGGCTTACTGGCTTACCTGACAACAGTTGTAACTACAATTTTATCTGCTTTACTCCTAGTTATATGCAAGTAGCTTTTATAAAAATAATACACATAAGATCCACGCTAAGGAAAAGATGTCGGTCCTTAAAATCAAAAGTATTAAGGTCATCGAGAAGATGGCGGCCATAGTAAGGCATTTTTCGGCAGAATGCGAGGGTCGAAAGTCTAGACTTTTGGCTTACTGGCTTCTCACAGCCAGTTGTAACTACAATTTTATGTTCTTGACTCCTAGCTATATCCAAGTAGCTGAGGAAAAGATGTGCTCCTTAAACTCAAATGTTTAGGTCCATGAGAAGATGGCGGCCATAGTAAGGCATTTTTGGTAGAATGCGGGGTCGAAAGACTAGATTTTGGCTTACTGGCTTACCTGACGACAGTTGTACTACAATTTTATCTGCTTTACTCCTAGTTATATGCAAGTAGCTTTTATAAAAATAATACACATAAGATCCACGCTAAGGAAAAGATGTCGGTCCTTAAATTCAAAAGTATTAAGGTCATCGAGAAGATGGCGGCCATAGTAAGGCATTTTTCGGCAGAATGCGAGGGTCGAAAGTCTAGACTTTGGCTTACTGGCTTACCTGACGACAGTTGTAACTACAATTTTATCTGCTTGACTCCTAGTTATATGCAAGTAGCTTTTAGAAAAATAATACACATAAGATCCACGCTAAGGAAAAGATGTCGGTCCTAAAAATCAAAAGTATTAAGGTCATCGAGAAGATGGCGGCCATAGTAAGGCATTTTTCGGCAGAATGCGAGGGTCGAAAGTCTAGACTTTTGGCTTACTGGCTTACCTGACGCCAGTTGTAACTACAATTTTATAGTTGACTTCTAGTTATATGCAAGTAGCTTTTATAAAAATAATACACATAAGACCCACGCTGAGGAAAATAGGTCGCTCCTTAAACTCAAAAGTATTAGGGTCCACGAGAAGATGGCGGCCATAGTAAGGCATTTTTCGGCAGAATGCGGGGGTCGAAAGTCTAGACTTTTGGCTTACTGGCTTCTCACACGCCAGTTGTAACTACAATTTTATGTGCTTGACTCCTAGCTATATGCAAGTAGCTGAGAAAAAGATGTCGCTCCTTAAACTCAAAAGTATTAGGGTGCACGAGAAGATGGCGGCCATAGTAAGGCATTTTTCGGCAGAATGCGAGGGTCGAAAGTCTAGACTTTGGCTTACTGGCTTACCTGACGCCAGTTGTAACTACAATTTTATAGTTGACTCCTAGTTATATGCAACTAGCATTTATAAAAATAATACACATAAGACCCACGCTGAGGAAAATATGTCGCTCCTTAAACTCAAATGTATTAGGGTCCACGACAAGATGGCGGCCACAGTAAGGCATTTTTCGGCAGAATGCGAGGGTCGAAAGTCTAGACTTTGGCTTACTGGCTTACCTGACGCCAGTTGTAACTACAATTTTATAGTTGACTCCTAGTTATATGCAAGTAGCTTTTATAAAAATAATACACATAAGATCCACGCTAAGGAAAAGATGTCGGTCCTTAAATCAAAAGTATTAGGTCATCGAGAAGATGGCGGCCATAGTAAGGCATTTTTCGGCAGAATGCGAGGGTCGAAAGTCTAGACTTTGGCTTACTGGCTTACCTGACGACAGTTGTAACTACAATTTTATCTGCTTGACTCCTAGTTATATGCAAGTAGCTTTTATAAAAATAATACACATAAGATCCACGCTAAGGAAAAGATGTCGGTCCTTAAAATCAAAAGTATTAAGGTCATCGAGAAGATGGCGGCCATAGTAAGGCATTTTTCGGCAGAATGCGAGGGTCGAAAGTCTAGACTTTTGGCTTACTGGCTTACCTGACGCCAGTTGTAACTACAATTTTATAGTTGACTTCTAGTTATATGCAAGTAGCTTTTATAAAAATAATACACATAAGACCCACGCTGAGGAAAATAGGTCGCTCCTTAAACTCAAAAGTATTAGGGTCCACGAGAAGATGGCGGCCATAGTAAGGCATTTTTCGGCAGAATGCGGGGGTCGAAAGTCTAGACTTTGGCTTACTGGCTTACCACGCAGTTGTAACTACAATTTTATTGCTTGACTCCTAGTATATGCAAGTAGCTATAATAATAGAGAAAAGATGTCGTCCTTAAATCAAAAGTATTAGGTCATCGAGAAGATGGCGGCCATAGTAAAGCATTTTTCGGCAGAATGCGAGGGTCGAAAGTCTAGACTTTGGCTTACTGGCTTACCTGACGACAGTTGTAACTACAATTTTATAGTTGACTCCTAGTTATATGCAACTAGCATTTATAAAAATAATACACATAAGACCCACGCTGAGGAAAATATGTCGCTCCTTAAACTCAAATGTATTAGGGTCCACGACAAGATGGCGGCCACAGTAAGGCATTTTTCGGCAGAATGCGGGGTCGAAAGTCTAGACTTTTGGCTTACTGGCTTCTCACACGCCAGTTGTAACTACAATTTTATGTTGACTCCTAGTATATGCAAGTAGCTTTATAAAATAAACATAAGACCACGCTAGAAAATGTCGCTCCTTAAACTCAAAAGTATTAGGGTCACGAGAAGATGGCGGCCATAGTAAGGCATTTTTCGGCAGAATGCGAGGGTCGAAAGTCTAGACTTTGGCTTACTGGCTTACCTGACGACAGTTGTAACTACAATTTTATCTGCTTGACTCCTAGTTATATGCAAGTAGCTTTTATAAAAATAATACACATAAGATCCACGCTAAGGAAAAGATGTCGGTCCTTAAATCAAAAGTATTAGGTCATCGAGAAGATGGCGGCCATAGTAAGGCATTTTTCGGCAGAATGCGAGGGTCGAAAGTCTAGACTTTTGGCTTACTGGCTTACCTGACGCCAGTTGTAACTACAATTTTATAGTTGACTCTAGTTATATGCAAGTAGCTTTTATAAAAATAATACACATAAGACCACGCTGAGGAAAATGTCGCTCCTTAAACTCAAAAGTATTAGGGTCCACGAGAAGATGGCGGCCATAGTAAGGCATTTTTCGGCAGAATGCGGGGGTCGAAAGTCTAGACTTTGGCTTACTGGCTTACCTGACGACAGTTGTAACTACAATTTTATCTGCTTTACTCCTAGTTATATGCAAGTAGCTTTTATAAAAATAATACACATAAGATCCACGCTAAGGAAAAGATGTCGGTCCTTAAAATCAAAAGTATTAAGGTCATCGAGAAGATGGCGGCCATAGTAAGGCATTTTTCGGCAGAATGCGAGGGTCGAAAGTCTAGACTTTGGCTTACTGGCTTACCTGACGACAGTTGTAACTACAATTTTATCTGCTTGACTCCTAGTTATATGCAAGTAGCTTTTATAAAAATAATACACATAAGATCCACGCTAAGGAAAAGATGTCGGTCCTTAAAATCAAAAGTATTAAGGTCATCGAGAAGATGGCGGCCATAGTAAGGCATTTTTCGGCAGAATGCGAGGGTCGAAAGTTAGACTTTTGGCTTACTGGCTTCTCACACGCCAGTTGTAACTACAATTTTATAGTTGACTCCTAGTTATATGCAACTAGCATTTATAAAAATAATACACATAAGACCCACGCTGAGGAAAATATGTCGCTCCTTAAACTCAAATGTATTAGGGTCCACGACAAGATGGCGGCCACAGTAAGGCATTTTTCGGCAGAATTCGGGGGTCGAAAGTCTAGACTTTTGGCTTACTGGCTTCTCACACGCCAGTTGTAACTACAATTTTATGTGCTTGACTCCTAGCTATATGCAAGTAGCTTTTATAATAATAATACACATAAGATCCACGCTGAGAAAAAGATGTCGCTCCTTAAACTCAAAAGTATTAGGGTCCACGACAAGATGGCGGCCACAGTAAGGCATTTTTCGGCAGAATGCGGGGGTCGAAAGTCTAGACTTTGGCTTACTGGCTTACCTGACGCCAGTTGTAACTACAATTTTATAGTTGACTCCTAGTAGTAGCTTTTATAAAAATAATACACATAAGATCCACGCTAAGGAAAAGATGTCGGTCCTTAAATCAAAAGTATTAGGTCATCGAGAAGATGGCGGCCATAGTAAGGCATTTTTCGGCAGAATGCGAGGGTCGAAAGTCTAGACTTTGGCTTACTGGCTTACCTGACGACAGTTGTAACTACAATTTTATCTGCTTTACTCCTAGTTATATGCAAGTAGCTTTTATAAAAATAATACACATAAGATCCACGCTAAGGAAAAGATGTCGGTCCTTAAAATCAAAAGTATTAAGGTCATCGAGAAGATGGCGGCCATAGTAAGGCATTTTTCGGCAGAATGCGAGGATCGAAAGTCTAGACTTTTGGCTTACTGGCTTACCTGACGCCAGTTGTAACTACAATTTTATAGTTGACTTCTAGTATATGCAAGTAGCTTTTATAAAAATAATACACATAAGACCCACGCTGAGGAAAATAGGTCGCTCCTTAAACTCAAAAGTATTAGGGTCCACGAGAAGATGGCGGCCATAGTAAGGCATTTTTCGGCAGAATGCGGGGGTCGAAAGTCTAGACTTTGGCTTACTGGCTTACCTGACGACAGTTGTAACTACAATTTTATCTGCTTTACTCCTAGTTATATGCAAGTAGCTTTTATAAAAATAATACACATAAGATCCACGCTAAGGAAAAGATGTCGGTCCTTAAAATCAAAAGTATTAAGGTCATCGAGAAGATGGCGGCCATAGTAAGGCATTTTTCGGCAGAATGCGAGGGTCGAAAGTCTAGACTTTGGCTTACTGGCTTACCTGACGACAGTTGTAACTACAATTTTATGTTTACTCCTAGTTATATGCAAGTAGCTTTTATAAAAATAATACACATAAGATCCACGCTAGGAAAAGATGTCGGTCCTTAAATCAAAAGTATTAGGTCACGAGAAGATGGCGGCCATAGTAAGGCATTTTTCGGCAGAATGCGAGGGTCGAAAGTCTAGACTTTTGGCTTATGGCTTCTACACGCCAGTTGTAACTACAATTTTATAGTTGACTCCTAGTTATATGCAATAGCTTTATAAAAATAATACACATAAGATCCACGCTGAGGAAAAGATGTCGCTCCTTAAACTCAAAGTATTAGGGTCACGAAAGATGGCGGCCATAGTAAGGCATTTTTCGGCAGAATGCGGGGGTCGAAAGTCTAGACTTTGGCTTACTGGCTTACCTGACGACAGTTGTAACTACAATTTTATCTGCTTTACTCCTAGTTATATGCAAGTAGCTTTTATAAAAATAATACACATAAGATCCACGCTAAGGAAAAGATGTCGGTCCTTAAAATGAAAGTATTAAGGTCATCAGAAGATGGCGGCCATAGTAAGGCATTTTTCGGCAGAATGCGAGGATCGAAAGTCTAGACTTTTGGCTTACTGGCTTACCTGACGCCAGTTGTAACTACAATTTTATAGTTGACTTCTAGTTATATGCAAGTAGCTTTTATAAAATAATACACATAAGACCCACTCTGAGGAAAATAGGTCGCTCCTTAAACTCAAAAGTATTAGGGTCCACGAGAAGATGGCGGCCATAGTAAGGCATTTTTCGGCAGAATGCGGGGGTCGAAAGTCTAGACTTTGGCTTACTGGCTTACCTGACGACAGTTGTAACTACAATTTTATCTGCTTTACTCCTAGTTATATGCAAGTAGCTTTTATAAAATAATACACATAAGATCCACGCTAAGGAAAAGATGTCGGTCCTTAAAATCAAAAGTATTAAGGTCATCGAGAAGATGGCGGCCATAGTAAGGCATTTTTCGGCAGAATGCGAGGGTCGAAAGTCTAGACTTTGGCTTACTGGCTTACCTGACGACAGTTGTAACTACAATTTTATCTGCTTTACTCCTAGTTATATGCAAGTAGCTTTTATAAAAATAATACACATAAGATCCACGCTAAGGAAAAGATGTCGGTCCTTAAAATCAAAAGTATTAAGGTCATCGAGAAGATGGCGGCCATAGTAAGGCATTTTTCGGCAGAATGCGAGGGTCGAAAGTTTAGACTTTTGGCTTATTGGCTTCTCACACGCCAGTTGTAACTACAATTTTATAGTTGACTCCTAGTTATATGCAACTAGCATTTATAAAAATAATACACATAAGACCCACGCTGAGGAAAATATGTCGCTCCTTAAACTCAAATGTATTAGGGTCCACGACAAGATGGCGGCCACAGTAAGGCATTTTTCGGCAGAATTCGGGGGTCGAAAGTCTAGACTTTTGGCTTACTGGCTTCTCACACGCCAGTTGTAACTACAATTTTATGTGCTTGACTCCTAGCTATATGCAAGTAGCTTTTATAATAATAATACACATAAGATCCACGCTGAGAAAAAGATGTCGCTCCTTAAACTCAAAAGTATTAGGGTCCACGACAAGATGGCGGCCACAGTAAGGCATTTTTCGGCAGAATGCGGGGGTCGAAAGTCTAGACTTTGGCTTACTGGCTTACCTGACGCCGTTGTAACTACAATTTTATAGTTGACTCCTAGTAGTAGCTTTTATAAAAATAATACACATAAGATCCACGCTAAGGAAAAGATGTCGGTCCTTAAAATCAAAAGTATTAAGGTCATCGAGAAGATGGCGGCCATAGTAAGGCATTTTTCGGCAGAATGCGAGGGTCGAAAGTCTAGACTTTGGCTTACTGGCTTACCTGACGACAGTTGTAACTACAATTTTATCTGCTTTACTCCTAGTTATATGCAAGTAGCTTTTATAAAAATAATACACATAAGATCCACGCTAAGGAAAAGATGTCGGTCCTTAAAATCAAAAGTATTAAGGTCATCGAGAAGATGGCGGCCATAGTAAGGCATTTTTCGGCAGAATGCGAGGTCGAAAGTCTAGACTTTGGCTTACTGGCTTACCTGACGACAGTTGTAACTACAATTTTATCTGCTTTACTCCTAGTTATATGCAAGTAGCTTTTATAAAAATAATACACATAAGATCCACGCTAAGGAAAAGATGTCGGTCCTTAAAATCAAAAGTATTAAGGTCATCGAGAAGATGGCGGCCATAGTAAGGCATTTTTCGGCAGAATGCGAGGGTCGAAAGTTAGACTTTTGGCTTATTGGCTTCTCACACGCCAGTTGTAACTACAATTTTATAGTTGACTCCTAGTTATATGCAACTAGCATTTATAAAAATAATACACATAAGACCCACGCTGAGGAAAATATGTCGCTCCTTAAACTCAAATGTATTAGGGTCCACGACAAGATGGCGGCCACAGTAAGGCATTTTTCGGCAGAATTCGGGGGTCGAAAGTCTAGACTTTTGGCTTACTGGCTTCTCACACGCCAGTTGTAACTACAATTTTATGTGCTTGACTCCTAGCTATATGCAAGTAGCTGAGAAAAAGATGTCGCTCCTTAAACTCAAAAGTATTAGGGTGCACGAGAAGATGGCGGCCATAGTAAAGCATTTTTCGGCAGAATGCGAGGGTCGAAAGTCTAGACTTTGGCTTACTGGCTTACCTGACGACAGTTGTAACTACAATTTTATCTGCTTGACTCCTAGTTATATGCAAGTAGCTTTTATAAAAATAATACACATAAGATCCACGCTAAGGAAAAGATGTCGGTCCTTAAAATGAAAGTATTAAGGTCATCAGAAGATGGCGGCCATAGTAAGGCATTTTTCGGCAGAATGCGAGGATCGAAAGTCTAGACTTTTGGCTTACTGGCTTACCTGACGCCAGTTGTAACTACAATTTTATAGTTGACTTCTAGTTATATGCAAGTAGCTTTTATAAAAATAATACACATAAGACCCACGCTGAGGAAAATAGGTCGCTCCTTAAACTCAAAAGTATTAGGGTCCACGAGAAGATGGCGGCCATAGTAAGGCATTTTTCGGCAGAATGCGGGGGTCGAAAGTCTAGACTTTGGCTTACTGGCTTACCTGACGACAGTTGTAACTACAATTTTATCTGCTTTACTCCTAGTTATATGCAAGTAGCTTTTATAAAAATAATACACATAAGATCCACGCTAAGGAAAAGATGTCGGTCCTTAAAATCAAAAGTATTAAGGTCATCGAGAAGATGGCGGCCATAGTAAGGCATTTTTCGGCAGAATGCGAGGGTCGAAAGTCTAGACTTTGGCTTACTGGCTTACCTGACGACAGTTGTAACTACAATTTTATCTGCTTTACTCCTAGTTATATGCAAGTAGCTTTTATAAAAATAATACACATAAGATCCACGCTAAGGAAAAGATGTCGGTCCTTAAAATCAAAAGTATTAAGGTCATCGAGAAGATGGCGGCCATAGTAAGGCATTTTTCGGCAGAATGCGAGGGTCGAAAGTTTAGACTTTTGGCTTACTGGCTTCTCACACGCCAGTTGTAACTACAATTTTATAGTTGACTCCTAGTTATATGCAACTAGCATTTATAAAAATAATACACATAAGACCCACGCTGAGGAAAATATGTCGCTCCTTAAACTCAAATGTATTAGGGTCCACGACAAGATGGCGGCCACAGTAAGGCATTTTTCGGCAGAATTCGGGGGTCGAAAGTCTAGACTTTTGGCTTACTGGCTTCTCACACGCCAGTTGTAACTACAATTTTATGTGCTTGACTCCTAGCTATATGCAAGTAGCTTTTATAATAATAATACACATAAGATCCACGCTGAGAAAAAGATGTCGCTCCTTAAACTCAAAAGTATTAGGGTCCACGACAAGATGGCGGCCACAGTAAGGCATTTTTCGGCAGAATGCGGGGGTCGAAAGTCTAGACTTTGGCTTACTGGCTTACCTGACGCCAGTTGTAACTACAATTTTATAGTTGACTCCTAGTAGTAGCTTTTATAAAAATAATACACATAAGATCCACGCTAAGGAAAAGATGTCGGTCCTTAAAATCAAAAGTATTAAGGTCATCGAGAAGATGGCGGCCATAGTAAGGCATTTTTCGGCAGAATGCGAGGGTCGAAAGTCTAGACTTTGGCTTACTGGCTTACCTGACGACAGTTGTAACTACAATTTTATCTGCTTTACTCCTAGTTATATGCAAGTAGCTTTTATAAAAATAATACACATAAGATCCACGCTAAGGAAAAGATGTCGGTCCTTAAAATCAAAAGTATTAAGGTCATCGAGAAGATGGCGGCCATAGTAAGGCATTTTTCGGCAGAATGCGAGGATCGAAAGTCTAGACTTTTGGCTTACTGGCTTACCTGACGCCAGTTGTAACTACAATTTTATAGTTGACTTCTAGTCATATGCAAGTAGCTTTTATAAAAATAATACACATAAGACCCACGCTGAGGAAAATAGGTCGCTCCTTAAACTCAAAAGTATTAGGGTCCACGAGAAGATGGCGGCCATAGTAAGGCATTTTTCGGCAGAATGCGGGGGTCGAAAGTCTAGACTTTGGCTTACTGGCTTACCTGACGACAGTTGTAACTACAATTTTATCTGCTTTACTCCTAGTTATATGCAAGTAGCTTTTATAAAAATAATACACATAAGATCCACGCTAAGGAAAAGATGTCGGTCCTTAAAATCAAAAGTATTAAGGTCATCGAGAAGATGGCGGCCATAGTAAGGCATTTTTCGGCAGAATGCGAGGGTCGAAAGTCTAGACTTTGGCTTACTGGCTTACCTGACGACAGTTGTAACTACAATTTTATCTGCTTTACTCCTAGTTATATGCAAGTAGCTTTTATAAAAATAATACACATAAGATCCACGCTAAGGAAAAGATGTCGGTCCTTACAATCAAAAGTATTAAGGTCATCGAGAAGATGGCGGCCATAGTAAGGCATTTTTCGGCAGAATGCGAGGGTCGAAAGTTTAGACTTTTGGCTTATTGGCTTCTCACACGCCAGTTGTAACTACAATTTTATAGTTGACTCCTAGTTATATGCAACTAGCATTTATAAAAATAATACACATAAGATCCACGCTGAGGAAAATATGTCGCTCCTTAAACTCAAATGTATTAGGGTCCACGACAAGATGGCGGCCACAGTAAGGCATTTTTCGGCAGAATTCGGGGGTCGAAAGTCTAGACTTTTGGCTTACTGGCTTACCTGACGACAGTTGTACCTACAATTTTATCTGCTTTACTCCTAGTTATATGCAAGTAGCTTTTATAAAAATAATACACATAAGATCCACGCTAAGGAAAAGATGTCGGTCCTTAAAATGGAAAGTATTAAGGTCATCAAGAAGATGGCGGCCATAGTAAGGCATTTTTCGGCAGAATGCGAGGATCGAAAGTCTAGACTTTTGGCTTACTGGCTTACCTGACGCCAGTTGTAACTACAATTTTATAGTTGACTTCTAGTTATATGCAAGTAGCTTTTATAAAAATAATACACATAAGACCCACTCTGAGGAAAATAGGTCGCTCCTTAAACTCAAAAGTATTAGGGTCCACGAGAAGATGGCGGCCATAGTAAGGCATTTTTCGGCAGAATGCGGGGGTCGAAAGTCTAGACTTTGGCTTACTGGCTTACCTGACGACAGTTGTAACTACAATTTTATCTGCTTTACTCCTAGTTATATGCAAGTAGCTTTTATAAAAATAATACACATAAGATCCACGCTAAGGAAAAGATGTCGGTCCTTAAAATCAAAAGTATTAAGGTCATCGAGAAGATGGCGGCCATAGTAAGGCATTTTTCGGCAGAATGCGAGGGTCGAAAGTCTAGACTTTGGCTTACTGGCTTACCTGACGACAGTTGTAACTACAATTTTATCTGCTTTACTCCTAGTTATATGCAAGTAGCTTTTATAAAAATAATACACATAAGATCCACGCTAAGGAAAAGATGTCGGTCCTTAAAATCAAAAGTATTAAGGTCATCGAGAAGATGGCGGCCATAGTAAGGCATTTTTCGGCAGAATGCGAGGGTCGAAAGTTTAGACTTTTGGCTTATTGGCTTCTCACACGCCAGTTGTAACTACAATTTTATAGTTGACTCCTAGTTATATGCAACTAGCATTTATAAAAATAATACACATAAGACCCACGCTGAGGAAAATATGTCGCTCCTTAAACTCAAATGTATTAGGGTCCACGACAAGATGGCGGCCACAGTAAGGCATTTTTCGGCAGAATTCGGGGGTCGAAAGTCTAGACTTTTGGCTTACTGGCTTCTCACACGCCAGTTGTAACTACAATTTTATGTGCTTGACTCCTAGCTATATGCAAGTAGCTTTTATAATAATAATACACATAAGATCCACGCTGAGAAAAAGATGTCGCTCCTTAAACTCAAAAGTATTAGGGTCCACGACAAGATGGCGGCCACAGTAAGGCATTTTTCGGCAGAATGCGGGGGTCGAAAGTCTAGACTTTGGCTTACTGGCTTACCTGACGCCCGTTGTAACTACAATTTTATAGTTGACTCCTAGTAGTAGCTTTTATAAAAATAATACACATAAGATCCACGCTAAGGAAAAGATGTCGGTCCTTAAAATCAAAAGTATTAAGGTCATCGAGAAGATGGCGGCCATAGTAAGGCATTTTTCGGCAGAATGCGAGGGTCGAAAGTCTAGACTTTGGCTTACTGGCTTACCTGACGACAGTTGTAACTACAATTTTATCTGCTTTACTCCTAGTTATATGCAAGTAGCTTTTATAAAAATAATACACATAAGATCCACGCTAAGGAAAAGATGTCGGTCCTTAAAATCAAAAGTATTAAGGTCATCGAGAAGATGGCGGCCATAGTAAGGCATTTTTCGGCAGAATGCGAGGATCGAAAGTCTAGACTTTGGCTTACTGGCTTACCTGACGACAGTTGTAACTACAATTTTATCTGCTTTACTCCTAGTTATATGCAAGTAGCTTTTATAAAAATAATACACATAAGATCCACGCTAAGGAAAAGATGTCGGTCCTTAAAATCAAAAGTATTAAGGTCATCGAGAAGATGGCGGCCATAGTAAGGCATTTTTCGGCAGAATGCGAGGGTCGAAAGTTTAGACTTTTGGCTTATTGGCTTCTCACACGCCAGTTGTAACTACAATTTTATAGTTGACTCCTAGTTATATGCAACTAGCATTTATAAAAATAATACACATAAGACCCACGCTGAGGAAAATATGTCGCTCCTTAAACTCAAATGTATTAGGGTCCACGACAAGATGGCGGCCACAGTAAGGCATTTTTCGGCAGAATTCGGGGGTCGAAAGTCTAGACTTTTGGCTTACTGGCTTCTCACACGCCAGTTGTAACTACAATTTTATGTGCTTGACTCCTAGCTATATGCAAGTAGCTGAGAAAAAGATGTCGCTCCTTAAACTCAAAAGTATTAGGGTGCACGAGAAGATGGCGGCCATAGTAAAGCATTTTTCGGCAGAATGCGAGGGTCGAAAGTCTAGACTTTGGCTTACTGGCTTACCTGACGCCAGTTGTAACTACAATTTTATAGTTGACTTCTAGTTATATGCAAGTAGCTTTTATAAAAATAATACACATAAGATCCACGCTAAGGAAAAGATGTCGCTCCTTAAACTCAAAAGTATTAGGGTCCACGAGAAGATGGCGGCCATAGTAAGGCATTTTTCGGCAGAATGCGGGGGTCGAAAGTCTAGACTTTGGCTTACTGGCTTACCTGACGACAGTTGTAACTACAATTTTATCTGCTTTACTCCTAGTTATATGCAAGTAGCTTTTATAAAAATAATACACATAAGATCCACGCTAAGGAAAAGATGTCGGTCCTTAAAATCAAAAGTATTAAGGTCATCGAGAAGATGGCGGCCATAGTAAGGCATTTTTCGGCAGAATGCGAGGGTCGAAAGTCTAGACTTTGGCTTACTGGCTTACCTGACGACAGTTGTAACTACAATTTTATCTGCTTTACTCCTAGTTATATGCAAGTAGCTTTTATAAAAATAATACACATAAGATCCACGCTAAGGAAAAGATGTCGGTCCTTAAAATCAAAAGTATTAAGGTCATCGAGAAGATGGCGGCCATAGTAAGGCATTTTTCGGCAGAATGCGAGGGTCGAAAGTTTAGACTTTTGGCTTATTGGCTTCTCACACGCCAGTTGTAACTACAATTTTATAGTTGACTCCTAGTTATATGCAACTAGCATTTATAAAAATAATACACATAAGACCCACGCTGAGGAAAATATGTCGCTCCTTAAACTCAAATGTATTAGGGTCTACGACAAGATGGCGGCCACAGTAAGGCATTTTTCGGCAGAATTCGGGGGTCGAAAGTCTAGACTTTTGGCTTACTGGCTTCTCACACGCCAGTTGTAACTACAATTTTATGTGCTTGACTCCTAGCTATATGCAAGTAGCTTTTATAATAATAATACACATAAGATCCACGCTGAGAAAAAGATGTCGCTCCTTAAACTCAAAAGTATTAGGGTCCACGACAAGATGGCGGCCACAGTAAGGCATTTTTCGGCAGAATGCGGGGGTCGAAAGTCTAGACTTTGGCTTACTGGCTTACCTGACGCCAGTTGTAACTACAATTTTATAGTTGACTCCTAGTAGTAGCTTTTATAAAAATAATACACATAAGATCCACGCTAGGAAAAGATGTCGGTCCTTAAAATCAAAAGTATTAAGGTCATCGAGAAGATGGCGGCCATAGTAAGGCATTTTTCGGCAGAATGCGAGGGTCGAAAGTCTAGACTTTGGCTTACTGGCTTACCTGACGACAGTTGTAACTACAATTTTATCTGCTTTACTCCTAGTTATATGCAAGTAGCTTTATAAAAATAATACACATAAGATCCACGCTAAGGAAAAGATGTCGGTCCTTAAAATCAAAAGTATTAAGGTCACGAGAAGATGGCGGCCATAGTAAGGCATTTTTCGGCAGAATGCGAGGGTCGAAAGTCTAGACTTTTGGCTTACTGGCTTACCTACGCCAGTTGTAACTACAATTTTATAGTTGACTCCTAGTATATGCAAGTAGCTTTTATAAAAATAATACACATAAGACCCACGCTGAGGAAAAATGTCGCTCCTTAAACTCAAAAGTATTAGGGTCCACGAGAAGATGGCGGCCATAGTAAGGCATTTTTCGGCAGAATGCGGGGGTCGAAAGTCTAGACTTTGGCTTACTGGCTTACCTGACGCCAGTTGTAACTACAATTTTATTGCTTGACTCCTAGTTATATGCAAGTAGCTTTTATAAAAATAATACACATAAGATCCACGCTGAGGAAAAGATGTCGCTCCTTAAACTCAAAAGTATTAGGGTCCACGAGAAGATGGCGGCCATAGTAAGGCATTTTTCGGCAGAATGCGAGGGTCGAAAGTCTAGACTTTTGGCTTACTGGCTTCTCACACGCCAGTTGTAACTACAATTTTATGTTGACTCCTAGTTATATGCAATAGCTTTTATAAAAATAATACACATAAGACCCACGCTGAGGAAAAGATGTCGCTCCTTAAACTCAAAAGTATTAGGGTCCACGACAAGATGGCGGCCACAGTAAGGCATTTTTCGGCAGAATGCGGGGTCGAAAGTCTAGACTTTTGGCTTACTGGCTTCTCACACGCCAGTTGTAACTACAATTTTATGTGCTTGACTCCTAGCTATATGCATAGCTTTATAAAAAATACAATAAGACCAGCTAGAAAAGATGTCGCTCCTTAAACTCAAAAGTATTAGGGTCCACGACAAGATGGCGGCCATAGTAAGGCATTTTTCGGCAGAATGCGAGGGTCGAAAGTCTAGACTTTGGCTTACTGGCTTCCTGACGCCAGTTGTAACTACAATTTTATAGTTGACTCCTAGTATATGCAAGTAGCTTTTATAAAAATAATACACATAAGATCCACGCTGAGGAAAAGATGTCGGTCCTTAAATCAAAAGTATTAGGTCACGAGAAGATGGCGGCCATAGTAAGGCATTTTTCGGCAGAATGCGAGGGTCGAAAGTCTAGACTTTGGCTTACTGGCTTACCTGACGCCAGTTGTAACTACAATTTTATAGTTGACTCCTAGTTATATGCAAGTAGCATTTATAAAAATAATACACATAAGACCACGCTGAGGAAAATATGTCGCTCCTTAAACTCAAAAGTATTAGGTCCACGAGAAGATGGCGGCCATAGTAAGGCATTTTTCGGCAGAATGCGGGGTCGAAAGTCTAGACTTTGGCTTACTGGCTTACCTGACGCCAGTTGTAACTACAATTTTATTGCTTTACTCCTAGTTATATGCAAGTAGCTTTTATAAAAATAATACACATAAGATCCACGCTAAGGAAAAAGATGTCGGTCCTTAAAATCAAAAGTATTAAGGTCATCGAGAAGATGGCGGCCATAGTAAGGCATTTTTCGGCAGAATGCGAGGGTCGAAAGTCTAGACTTTGGCTTACTGGCTTACCTGACGCCAGTTGTAACTACAATTTTATAGTTGACTCTAGTTATATGCAACTAGCTTTATAAAAATAATACACATAAGATCCACGCTAAGGAAAAGATGTCGTCCTTAAACTCAAAAGTATTAGGTCATCGAGAAGATGGCGGCCATAGTAAGGCATTTTTCGGCAGAATGCGAGGGTCGAAAGTCTAGACTTTGGCTTACTGGCTTCTCACACGCCAGTTGTAACTACAATTTTATGTTGACTCCTAGTTATATGCAAGTAGCTTTTATAAAATAATACACATAAGATCCACGCTGAGAAAAGATGTCGCTCCTTAAACTCAAAGTATTAGGGTCCACGAAAGATGGCGGCCACAGTAAGGCATTTTCGGCAGAATGCGGGGGTCGAAAGTCTAGACTTTGGCTTACTGGCTTCCTACGCCAGTTGTAACTACAATTTTATAGTTGACTCCTAGTTATCAAGTAGCTTTTATAAAAATAATACACATAAGATCCACGCTAGGAAAAGATGTCGCTCCTTAAAATCAAAGTATTAAGGTCACGAAAGATGGCGGCCATAGTAAGGCATTTTCGGCAGAATGCGAGGGTCGAAAGTCTAGACTTTGGCTTACTGGCTTACCTGACGACAGTTGTAACTACAATTTATTGCTTTACTCCTAGTATATGCAAGTAGCTTTTATAAAATAATACACATAAGATCCACGCTAGGAAAAGATGTCGGTCCTTAAAATCAAAAGTATTAAGGTCATCGAGAAGATGGCGGCCATAGTAAGGCATTTTTCGGCAGAATGCGAGGGTCGAAAGTCTAGACTTTTGGCTTATGGCTTCTCACACGCCAGTTGTAACTACAATTTATAGTTGACTCCTAGTTATATGCAACTAGCTTTATAAAAATAATACACATAAGACCCACGCTGAGGAAAATATGTCGCTCCTTAAACTCAAAAGTATTAGGTCCACGAGAAGATGGCGGCCATAGTAAGGCATTTTTCGGCAGAATGCGGGGTCGAAAGTCTAGACTTTGGCTTACTGGCTTACCTGACGCCAGTTGTAACTACAATTTTATTGCTTGACTCTAGTTATATGCAAGTAGCTTTTATAAAAATAATACACATAAGATCCACGCTAGGAAAAGATGTCGCTCCTTAAACTCAAAAGTATTAGGTCCACGACAAGATGGCGGCCACAGTAAGGCATTTTTCGGCAGAATGCGGGGTCGAAAGTCTAGACTTTGGCTTACTGGCTTACCACGCCAGTTGTAACTACAATTTTATGTTGACTCCTAGTTATATGCAATAGCTTTTATAAAAATAATACACATAAGATCCACGCTAAGGAAAAGATGTCGGTCCTTAAAATCAAAAGTATTAAGGTCATCGAGAAGATGGCGGCCATAGTAAGGCATTTTTCGGCAGAATGCGAGGGTCGAAAGTCTAGACTTTGGCTTATGGCTTCTCACAGCAGTTGTAACTACAATTTTATAGTTGACTCCTAGTTATATGCAATAGCATTTATAAAAATAATAACATAAGACCACGCTGAGGAAAATATGTCGCTCCTTAAACTCAAAGTATTAGGGTCCACGACAAGATGGCGGCCACAGTAAGGCATTTTTCGGCAGAATCGGGGGTCGAAAGTCTAGACTTTGGCTTACTGGCTTCTCACACGCCAGTTGTAACTACAATTTATTGCTTGACTCCTAGCTATATGCAAGTAGCTTTTATAAAATAATACACATAAGATCCACGCTGAGGAAAAAGATGTCGCTCCTTAAACTCAAAAGTATTAGGGTCCACGACAAGATGGCGGCCACAGTAAGGCATTTTTCGGCAGAATGCGGGGGGTCGAAAGTCTAGACTTTGGCTTATGGCTCTCCAACGCCAGTTGTAACTACAATTTTATAGTTGACTCCTAGTTATATGCAATAGCATTTATAAAAATAATACACATAAGACCCACGCTGAGGAAAATATGTCGGTCCTTAAAATCAAAAGTATTAAGGTCCACGAGAAGATGGCGGCCATAGTAAGGCATTTTTCGGCAGAATGCGAGGGTCGAAAGTCTAGACTTTGGCTTACTGGCTTCCGACGCCAGTTGTAACTACAATTTTATCTGCTTGACTCCTAGTTATATGCAAGTAGCTTTTATAAAAATAATACACATAAGATCCACGCTGAGGAAAAGATGTCGCTCCTTAAACTCAAAAGTATTAGGGTCCACGACAAGATGGCGGCCACAGTAAGGCATTTTCGGCAGAATGCGGGGTCGAAAGTCTAGACTTTGGCTTACTGCTTACCTCACGCCAGTTGTAACTACAATTTTATTGTTGACTCCTAGCTATATGCAGTAGCTATAAAAAAAACAAAAAAAAGAAAAATTCGTCCTTAAAATCAAAAGATTAGGTCCAGAAGATGGCGGCCATAGTAAGATTTTTGGGAGAAGCGGGGTCGAACTAGACTTTTGGCTATGGCTTTCCACGCCAGTTGTAACTACAATTTTATGTTGATCCTAGTTTGCAAGTAGCTTTATAAAAATAATACACATAAGATCCACGCTGAGGAAAAAATGTCGCTCCCTTAAACTCAAAAGTATTAGGGTCCCACGACAAAGATGGCGGCCACCAGTAAGGCATTTTTCGGCAGAATGCGGGGGTCGAAAGTCTAGACTTTTGGCTTATGGCTATCTCAACACGCCAGTTTTAACTACAATTTATGTGCTTGACTCCTAGCTTATATGCAAGTAGCTTTTATAAAAATAATACACATAAGATCCACGCTGAGGAAAAGATGTCGCTCCTTAAACTCAAAAGTATTAGGGTCCACGAGAAGATGGCGGCCATAGTAAGGCATTTTTCGGCAGAATGCGAGGGTCGAAAGTCTAGACTTTGGCTTACTGGCTTCCTGACGCCAGTTGTAACTACAATTTTATAGCTTGACTCCTAGTTATATGCAAGTAGCTTTTATAAAAATAATACACATAAGATCCACGCTGAGGAAAAGATGTCGCTCCTTAAAATCAAAAGTATTAGGGTCACGAGAAGATGGCGGCCATAGTAAGGCATTTTTCGGCAGAATGCGAGGGTCGAAAGTCTAGACTTTTGGCTTACTGGCTTCTCACACGCCAGTTGTAACTACAATTTTATGTGCTTGACTCCTAGTTATATGCAAGTAGCTTTTATAAAAATAATACACATAAGATCCACGCTGAGGAAAAGATGTCGCTCCTTAAACTCAAAAGTATTAGGGTCCACGACAAGATGGCGGCCATAGTAAGGCATTTTTCGGCAGAATGCGGGGTCGAAAGTCTAGACTTTTGGCTTACTGGCTTCTCACACGCCAGTTGTAACTACAATTTTATGTGCTTGACTCCTAGTTATATGCAAGTAGCTTTTATAAAAATAATACACATAAGATCCACGCTGAGGAAAAGATGTCGCTCCTTAAACTCAAAAGTATTAGGGTCCACGAGAAGATGGCGGCCATAGTAAGGCATTTTTCGGCAGAATGCGGGGTCGAAAGTCTAGACTTTGGCTTACTGGCTTACCTGACGCCAGTTGTAACTACAATTTTATAGCTTGACTCCTAGTTAGTAGCTTTTATAAAAATAATACACATAAGATCCACGCTGAGGAAAAGATGTCGCTCCTTAAACTCAAAAGTATTAGGGTCCACGAGAAGATGGCGGCCATAGTAAGGCATTTTTCGGCAGAATGCGAGGGTCGAAAGTCTAGACTTTGGCTTACTGGCTTACCTGACGCCAGTTGTAACTACAATTTTATAGTTGACTCCTAGTTATATGCAAGTAGCTTTTATAAAAATAATACACATAAGATCCACGCTGAGGAAAAGATGTCGCTCCTTAAACTCAAAAGTATTAGGGTCACGAGAAGATGGCGGCCATAGTAAGGCATTTTTCGGCAGAATGCGAGGGTCGAAAGTCTAGACTTTTGGCTTACTGGCTTCTCACACGCCAGTTGTAACTACAATTTTATAGCTTGACTCCTAGTTATATGCAACTAGCTTTTATAAAAATAATACACATAAGACCCACGCTGAGGAAAATATGTCGCTCCTTAAACTCAAAAGTATTAGGGTCCACGAGAAGATGGCGGCCATAGTAAGGCATTTTTCGGCAGAATGCGAGGGTCGAAAGTCTAGACTTTTGGCTTACTGGCTTCTCACACGCCAGTTGTAACTACAATTTTATGGTTGACTTCTAGTTATATGCAAGTAGCTTTTATAATAATAATGCACATAAGATCCACGCCGAGAAAAAGATGTCGCTCCTTAAACTCAAAAGTATTAGGGTCCACGACAAGATGGCGGCCATAGTAAGGCATTTTTCGGCAGAATGTAAGGGTCGAAAGTCTAGACTTTTGGCTTACTGGCTTCTCACACGCCAGTTGTAACTAGAATTTTATGTGCTTGACTCCTAGCTATATGCAAGTAGCTTTTATAATAATAATACACATAAGATCCACGCTGAGAAAAAGATGTCGCTCCTTAAACTCAAAAGTATTAGGGTCCACGACAAGATGGCGGCCATAGTAAGGCATTTTTCGGCAGAATGCGAGGGTCGAAAGTCTACTTTTGGCTTACTGGCTTCTCTCACGCCAGTTGTAACTACAATTTTATAGTTGACTCCTAGCTATATGCAAGTAGCTTTTATAAAAATAATACACATAAGATCCACGCTGAGGAAAAGATGTCGCTCCTTAAAATCAAAAGTATTAGGGTCCACGAGAAGATGGCGGCCATAGTAAGGCATTTTTCGGCAGAATGCGAGGGTCGAAATTCTTTTTCGGAGACTTTGGCTTACTGGCTTCTCTGACGCCAGTTGTAACTACAATTTTATGTGCTTGACTCCTAGCTATATGCAAGTAGCTTTTATAAAAATAATACACATAAGATCCACGCCGAGAAAAAGATGTCGCTCCTTAAACTCAAAAGTATTAGGGTCCACGACAAGATGGCGGCCATAGTAAGGCATTTTTCGGCAGAATGCGGGGGTCGAAAGTCTAGACTTTTGGCTTACTGGCTTCTCACACGCCAGTTGTAACTAGAATTTTATGTGCTTGACTCCTAGCTATATGCAAGTAGCTTTTATAATAATAATACACATAAGATCCACGCTGAGAAAAAGATGTCGCTCCTTAAACTCAAAAGTATTAGGGTCCACGACAAGATGGCGGCCATAGTAAGGCATTTTTCGGCAGAATGCGGGGGTCGAAAGTCTAGACTTTTGGCTTACTGGCTTCTCACACGCCAGTTGTAACTACAATTTTATGTGCTTGACTCCTAGCTATATGCAAGTAGCTGAGGAAAAGATGTCGCTCCTTAAACTCAAAAGTATTAGGTCCACGAGAAGATGGCGGCCATAGTAAGGCATTTTTGGCAGAATGCGAGGGTCGAAAGTCTAGACTTTGGCTTACTGGCTTACCTGACGCCAGTTGTAACTACAATTTTATAGTTGACTCCTAGTTATATGCAAGTAGCTTTTATAAAAATAATACACATAAGATCCACGCTAAGGAAAAGATGTCGGTCCTTAAAATCAAAAGTATTAAGGTCATCGAGAAGATGGCGGCCATAGTAAGGCATTTTTCGGCAGAATGCGAGGGTCGAAAGTCTAGACTTTTGGCTTACTGGCTTCTCACACGCCAGTTGTAACTACAATTTTATGTGCTTGACTCCTAGCTATATGCAAGTAGCTTTTATAAAAATAATACACATAAGATCCACGCTGAGAAAAAGATGTCGCTCCTTAAACTCAAAAGTATTAGGGTCCACGACAAGATGGCGGCCACAGTAAGGCATTTTTCGGCAGAATGCGAGGGTCGAAAGTCTAGACTTTTGGCTTACTGGCTTCTCTCACGCCAGTTGTAACTACAATTTTATAGTTGACTCCTAGCTATATGCAAGTAGCTTTTATAAAAATAATACACATAAGATCCACGCTGAGGAAAAGATGTCGCTCCTTAAACTCAAAAGTATTAGGGTCCACGACAAGATGGCGGCCATAGTAAGGCATTTTTCGGCAGAATGCGGGGGTCGAAAGTCTAGACTTTTGGCTTACTGGCTTCTCACACGCCAGTTGTAACTACAATTTTATGTGCTTGACTCCTAGCTATATGCAAGTAGCTTTTATAATAATAATACACATAAGATCCACGCTGAGAAAAAGATGTCGCTCCTTAAACTCAAAAGTATTAGGGTCCACGACAAGATGGCGGCCACAGTAAGGCATTTTTCGGCAGAATGCGAGGGTCGAAAGTCTAGATTGGGACTTACTGGCTTCTCACACGCCAGTTGTAACTACAATTTTATAGTTGACTCCTAGTTATATGCAAGTAGCTTTTATAAAAATAATACACATAAGATCCACGCTGAGGAAAAGATGTCGCTCCTTAAACTCAAAAGTATTAGGGTCCACGAGAAGATGGCGGCCATAGTAAGGCATTTTTCGGCAGAATGCGGGGGTCGAAAGTCTAGACTTTTGGCTTACTGGCTTACCTGACGCCAGTTGTAACTACAATTTTATAGTTGACTCCTAGTTATATGCAAGTAGCTTTTATAAAAATAATACACATAAGATCCACGCTGAGAAAAAGATGTCGCTCCTTAAACTCAAAAGTATTAGGGTCCACGACAAGATGGCGGCCATAGTAAGGCATTTTTCGGCAGAATGCGAGGGTCGAAAGTCTAGACTTTTGGCTTACTGGCTTCTCACACGCCAGTTGTAACTACAATTTTATGTGCTTGACTCCTAGCTATATGCAAGTAGCTTTTATAATAATAATACACATAAGATCCACGCTGAGAAAAAGATGTCGCTCCTTAAACTCAAAAGTATTAGGGTCCACGACAAGATGGCGGCCACAGTAAGGCATTTTTCGGCAGAATGCGGGGGTCGAAAGTCTAGACTTTTGGCTTACTGGCTTCTCACAGGCCAGTTGTAACTACAATTTTATGTTCTTGACTCCTAGCTATATCCAAGTAGCTGAGGAAAAGATGTCGCTCCTTAAACTCAAAAGTATTAGGTTCCATGAGAAGATGGCGGCCATAGTAAGGCATTTTTCGGCAGAATGCGAGGGTCGAAATTCTAGACTTTGGCTTACTGGCTTACCTGACGCCAGTTGTAACTACAATTTTATAGTTGACTCCTAGTAGTAGCTTTTATAAAAATAATACACATAAGATCCACGCTAAGGAAAAGATGTCGCTCCTTAAAATCAAAAGTATTAAGGTCATCGAGAAGATGGCGGCCATAGTAAGGCATTTTTCGGCAGAATGCGAGGGTCGAAAGTCTAGACTTTTGGCTTACTGGCTTCTCACACGCCAGTTGTAACTACAATTTTATAGTTGACTCCTAGTTATATGCAAGTAGCTTTTATAAAAATAATACACATAAGATCCACGCTGAGAAAAAGATGTCGCTCCTTAAACTCAAAAGTATTAGGGTCCACGACAAGATGGCGGCCACAGTAAGGCATTTTTCGGCAGAATGCGGGGGTCGAAAGTCTAGACTTTTGGCTTACTGGCTTCTCACACGCCAGTTGTAACTACAATTTTATGTGCTTGACTCCTAGCTATATGCAAGTAGCTGAGAAAAAGATGTCGCTCCTTAAACTCAAAAGTATTAGGGTCCACGAGAAGATGGCGGCCATAGTAAGGCATTTTTCGGCAGAATGCGAGGGTCGAAAGTCTAGACTTTGGCTTACTGGCTTACCTGACGACAGTTGTAACTACAATTTTATCTGCTTGACTCCTAGTTATATGCAAGTAGCTTTTATAAAAATAATACACATAAGATCCACGCTAAGGAAAAGATGTCGGTCCTTAAAATCAAAAGTATTAAGGTCATCGAGAAGATGGCGGCCATAGTAAGGCATTTTTCGGCAGAATGCGAGGGTCGAAAGTCTAGACTTTGGCTTACTGGCTTACCTGACGCCAGTTGTAACTACAATTTTATAGTTGACTCCTAGTTATATGCAAGTAGCTTTTATAAAAATAATACACATAAGATCCACGCTGAGGAAAAGATGTCGCTCCTTAAACTCAAAAGTATTAGGGTCCACGAGAAGATGGCGGCCATAGTAAGGCATTTTTCGGCAGAATGCGGGGGTCGAAAGTCTAGACTTTGGCTTACTGGCTTACCTGACGCCAGTTGTAACTACAATTTTATCTGCTTGACTCCTAGTTATATGCAAGTAGCTTTTATAAAAATAATACACATAAGATCCACGCTAAGGAAAAGATGTCGCTCCTTAAAATCAAAAGTATTAAGGTCACGAGAAGATGGCGGCCATAGTAAGGCATTTTTCGGCAGAATGCGAGGGTCGAAAGTCTAGACTTTGGCTTACTGGCTTACCTGACGCCAGTTGTAACTACAATTTTATGTGCTTGACTCCTAGTTATATGCAAGTAGCTTTTATAAAAATAATACACATAAGATCCACGCTGAGGAAAAGATGTCGCTCCTTAAACTCAAATGTATTAAGGTCATCGAGAAGATGGCGGCCATAGTAAGGCATTTTTCGGCAGAATGCGAGGGTCGAAAGTCTAGACTTTTGGCTTATTGGCTTCTCACACGCCAGTTGTAACTACAATTTTATAGTTGACTCCTAGTTATATGCAAGTAGCTTTTATAAAAATAATACACATAAGATCCACGCTGAGAAAAAGATGTCGCTCCTTAAACTCAAAAGTATTAGGGTCCACGACAAGATGGCGGCCATAGTAAGGCATTTTTCGGCAGAATGCGGGGGTCGAAAGTCTAGACTTTTGGCTTACTGGCTTCTCACACGCCAGTTGTAACTACAATTTTATGTGCTTGACTCCTAGCTATATGCAAGTAGCTTTTATAATAATAATACACATAAGATCCACGCTGAGAAAAAGATGTCGCTCCTTAAACTCAAAAGTATTAGGGTCCACGACAAGATGGCGGCCATAGTAAGGCATTTTTCGGCAGAATGCGAGGGTCGAAAGTCTAGACTTTGGCTTACTGGCTTACCTGACGCCAGTTGTAACTACAATTTTATAGTTGACTCCTAGTATATAAGCTTTTATAAAAATAATACACATAAGATCCACGCTAAGGAAAAGATGTCGCTCCTTAAAATCAAAAGTATTAAGGTCATCGAGAAGATGGCGGCCATAGTAAGGCATTTTTCGGCAGAATGCGAGGGTCGAAAGTCTAGACTTTTGGCTTACTGGCTTCTCACACGCCAGTTGTAACTACAATTTTATAGTTGACTCCTAGTTATATGCAAGTAGCTTTTATAAAAATAATACACATAAGATCCACGCTGAGGAAAAGATGTCGCTCCTTAAACTCAAAAGTATTAGGGTCCACGACAAGATGGCGGCCACAGTAAGGCATTTTTCGGCAGAATGCGGGGGTCGAAAGTCTAGACTTTTGGCTTACTGGCTTCTCACACGCCAGTTGTAACTAGAATTTTATGTGCTTGACTCCTAGCTATATGCAAGTAGCTGAGAAAAAGATGTCGCTCCTTAAACTCAAAAGTATTAGGGTCCACGACAAGATGGCGGCCATAGTAAGGCATTTTTCGGCAGAATGCGAGGGTCGAAAGTCTAGACTTTGGCTTACTGGCTTACCTGACGACAGTTGTAACTACAATTTTATCTGCTTGACTCCTAGTTATATGCAAGTAGCTTTTATAAAAATAATACACATAAGATCCACGCTAAGGAAAAGATGTCGGTCCTTAAAATCAAAAGTATTAAGGTCATCGAGAAGATGGCGGCCATAGTAAGGCATTTTTCGGCAGAATGCGAGGGTCGAAAGTCTAGACTTTTGGCTTACTGGCTTACCTGACGCCAGTTGTAACTACAATTTTATAGTTGACTCCTAGTTATATGCAAGTAGCTTTTATAAAAATAATACACATAAGATCCACGCTGAGGAAAAGATGTCGCTCCTTAAACTCAAAAGTATTAGGGTCCACGAGAAGATGGCGGCCATAGTAAGGCATTTTTCGGCAGAATGCGGGGTCGAAAGTCTAGACTTTGGCTTACTGGCTTACCTGACGCCAGTTGTAACTACAATTTTATCTGCTTGACTCCTAGTTATATGCAAGTAGCTTTTATAAAAATAATACACATAAGATCCACGCTAAGGAAAAGATGTCGCTCCTTAAAATCAAAAGTATTAGGGTCATCGAGAAGATGGCGGCCATAGTAAGGCATTTTTCGGCAGAATGCGAGGGTCGAAAGTCTAGACTTTGGCTTACTGGCTTACCTGACGCCAGTTGTAACTACAATTTTATCTGCTTGACTCCTAGTTATATGCAAGTAGCTTTTATAAAAATAATACACATAAGATCCACGCTAAGGAAAAGATGTCGGTCCTTAAAATCAAAAGTATTAAGGTCATCGAGAAGATGGCGGCCATAGTAAGGCATTTTTCGGCAGAATGCGAGGGTCGAAAGTCTAGACTTTTGGCTTACTGGCTTCTCACACGCCAGTTGTAACTACAATTTTATAGTTGACTCCTAGTTATATGCAAGTAGCTTTTATAAAAATAATACACATAAGATCCACGCTAAGGAAAAGATGTCGCTCCTTAAACTCAAAAGTATTAGGGTCCACGACAAGATGGCGGCCACAGTAAGGCATTTTTCGGCAGAATGCGGGGGTCGAAAGTCTAGACTTTTGGCTTACTGGCTTCTCACACGCCAGTTGTAACTACAATTTTATGTGCTTGACTCCTAGCTATATGCAAGTAGCTTTTATAATAATAATACACATAAGATCCACGCTGAGAAAAAGATGTCGCTCCTTAAACTCAAAAGTATTAGGGTCCACGACAAGATGGCGGCCACAGTAAGGCATTTTTCGGCAGAATGCGGGGTCGAAAGTCTAGACTTTGGCTTACTGGCTTACCTGACGACAGTTGTAACTACAATTTTATAGTTGACTCCTAGTAGTAGCTTTTATAAAAATAATACACATAAGATCCACGCTAAGGAAAAGATGTCGCTCCTTAAAATCAAAAGTATTAAGGTCATCGAGAAGATGGCGGCCATAGTAAGGCATTTTTCGGCAGAATGCGAGGGTCGAAAGTCTAGACTTTGGCTTACTGGCTTACCTGACGCCAGTTGTAACTACAATTTTATAGTTGACTCCTAGTTATATGCAAGTAGCTTTTATAAAAATAATACACATAAGACCACGCTGAGGAAAAATGTCGCTCCTTAAACTCAAAAGTATTAGGGTCCACGAGAAGATGGCGGCCATAGTAAGGCATTTTTCGGCAGAATGCGGGGGTCGAAAGTCTAGACTTTGGCTTACTGGCTTACCTGACGCCAGTTGTAACTACAATTTTATCTGCTTGACTCCTAGTTATATGCAAGTAGCTTTTATAAAAATAATACACATAAGATCCACGCTAAGGAAAAGATGTCGCTCCTTAAAATCAAAAGTATTAAGGTCATCGAGAAGATGGCGGCCATAGTAAGGCATTTTTCGGCAGAATGCGAGGGTCGAAAGTCTAGACTTTGGCTTACTGGCTTACCTGACGCCAGTTGTAACTACAATTTTATCTGCTTGACTCCTAGTTATATGCAAGTAGCTTTTATAAAAATAATACACATAAGATCCACGCTAAGGAAAAGATGTCGGTCCTTAAAATCAAAAGTATTAAGGTCATCGAGAAGATGGCGGCCATAGTAAGGCATTTTTCGGCAGAATGCGAGGGTCGAAAGTCTAGACTTTTGGCTTACTGGCTTCTCACACGCCAGTTGTAACTACAATTTTATAGTTGACTCCTAGTTATATGCAAGTAGCTTTTATAAAAATAATACACATAAGATCCACGCTGAGGAAAATATGTCGCTCCTTAAACTCAAAAGTATTAGGGTCCACGACAAGATGGCGGCCATAGTAAGGCATTTTTCGGCAGAATGCGGGGGTCGAAAGTCTAGACTTTTGGCTTACTGGCTTCTCACACGCCAGTTGTAACTACAATTTTATGTGCTTGACTCCTAGCTATATGCAAGTAGCTTTTATAATAATAATACACATAAGATCCACGCTGAGAAAAAGATGTCGCTCCTTAAACTCAAAAGTATTAGGGTCCACGACAAGATGGCGGCCATAGTAAGGCATTTTTCGGCAGAATGCGGGGTCGAAAGTCTAGACTTTTGGCTTACTGGCTTCTCACACGCCAGTTGTAACTACAATTTTATAGTTGACTCCTAGTTATATGCAAGTAGCTTTTATAAAAATAATACACATAAGATCCACGCTGAGGAAAAGATGTCGCTCCTTAAACTCAAAAGTATTAAGGTCACGAGAAGATGGCGGCCATAGTAAGGCATTTTTCGGCAGAATGCGAGGGTCGAAAGTCTAGACTTTGGCTTACTGGCTTACCTGACGCCAGTTGTAACTACAATTTTATCTGCTTGACTCCTAGTTATATGCAAGTAGCTTTTATAAAAATAATACACATAAGATCCACGCTAAGGAAAAGATGTCGCTCCTTAAACTCAAAAGTATTAGGGTCCACGAGAAGATGGCGGCCATAGTAAAGCATTTTTCGGCAGAATGCTAGGGTCGAAAGTCTAGACTTTGGCTTACTGGCTTACCTGACGCCAGTTGTAACTACAATTTTATAGTTGACTCCTAGTATATGTAGCTTTTATAAAAATAATACATATAAGATCCACGCTAAGGAAAAGATGTCGCTCCTTAAACTCAAAAGTATTAGGGTCCACGACAAGATGGCGGCCATAGTAAGGCATTTTTCGGCAGAATGCGGGGGTCGAAAGTCTAGACTTTTGGCTTACTGGCTTCTCACACGCCAGTTGTAACTACAATTTTATAGTTGACTCCTAGTTATATGCAAGTAGCTTTTATAAAAATAATACACATAAGATCCACGCTGAGGAAAAGATGTCGCTCCTTAAACTCAAAAGTATTAGGGTCCACGAGAAGATGGCGGCCATAGTAAGGCATTTTTCGGCAGAATGCGAGGGTCGAAAGTCTAGACTTTGGCTTACTGGCTTACCTGACGCCAGTTGTAACTACAATTTTATCTGCTTGACTCCTAGTTATATGCAAGTAGCTTTTATAAAAATAATACACATAAGATCCACGCTAAGGAAAAGATGTCGCTCCTTAAAATCAAAAGTATTAAGGTCATCGAGAAGATGGCGGCCATAGTAAGGCATTTTTCGGCAGAATGCGAGGGTCGAAAGTCTAGACTTTGGCTTACTGGCTTACCTGACGACAGTTGTAACTACAATTTTATCTGCTTGACTCCTAGTTATATGCAAGTAGCTTTTATAAAAATAATACACATAAGATCCACGCTAAGGAAAAGATGTCGCTCCTTAAAATCAAAAGTATTAAGGTCATCGAGAAGATGGCGGCCATAGTAAGGCATTTTTCGGCAGAATGCGAGGGTCGAAAGTCTAGACTTTTGGCTTACTGGCTTCTCACACGCCAGTTGTAACTACAATTTTATAGTTGACTCCTAGTTATATGCAAGTAGCTTTTATAAAAATAATACACATAAGATCCACGCTGAGGAAAAGATGTCGCTCCTTAAACTCAAAAGTATTAGGGTCCACGACAAGATGGCGGCCATAGTAAGGCATTTTTCGGCAGAATGCGGGGGTCGAAAGTCTAGACTTTTGGCTTACTGGCTTCTCACACGCCAGTTGTAACTACAATTTTATGTGCTTGACTCCTAGCTATATGCAAGTAGCTTTTATAATAATAATACACATAAGATCCACGCTGAGAAAAAGATGTCGCTCCTTAAACTCAAAAGTATTAGGGTCCACGACAAGATGGCGGCCATAGTAAGGCATTTTTCGGCAGAATGCGGGGGTCGAAAGTCTAGACTTTTGGCTTACTGGCTTCTCACACGCCAGTTGTAACTACAATTTTATAGTTGACTCCTAGTTATATGCAAGTAGCTTTTATAAAAATAATACACATAAGATCCACGCTGAGGAAAAGATGTCGCTCCTTAAAATCAAAAGTATTAAGGTCATCGAGAAGATGGCGGCCATAGTAAGGCATTTTTCGGCAGAATGCGAGGGTCGAAAGTCTAGACTTTGGCTTACTGGCTTACCTGACGCCAGTTGTAACTACAATTTTATCTGCTTGACTCCTAGTTATATGCAAGTAGCTTTTATAAAAATAATACACATAAGATCCACGCTAAGGAAAAGATGTCGCTCCTTAAACTCAAAAGTATTAGGGTCCACGACAAGATGGCGGCCATAGTAAGGCATTTTTCGGCAGAATGCGGGGTCGAAAGTCTAGACTTTGGCTTACTGGCTTACCTGACGCCAGTTGTAACTACAATTTTATAGTTGACTCCTAGTAGTAGCTTTTATAAAAATAATACACATAAGATCCACGCTAAGGAAAAGATGTCGCTCCTTAAACTCAAAAGTATTAGGGTCCACGACAAGATGGCGGCCACAGTAAGGCATTTTTCGGCAGAATGCGGGGGTCGAAAGTCTAGACTTTTGGCTTATTGGCTTCTCACACGCCAGTTGTAACTACAATTATATGTGCTTGACTCCTAGCTATATGCAAGTAGCTTTTATAAAAATAATACACATAAGATCCACGCTGAGAAAAAGATGTCGCTCCTTAAACTCAAAAGTATTAGGGTCCACGACAAGATGGCGGCCATAGTAAGGCATTTTTCGGCAGAATGCGGGGGTCGAAAGTCTAGACTTTTGGCTTACTGGCTTCTCACACGCCAGTTGTAACTACAATTTTATAGTTGACTCCTAGTTATATGCAAGTAGCTTTTATAAAAATAATACACATAAGATCCACGCTGAGGAAAAGATGTCGCTCCTTAAACTCAAAAGTATTAGGGTCCACGACAAGATGGCGGCCATAGTAAGGCATTTTTCGGCAGAATGCGGGGGTCGAAAGTCTAGACTTTTGGCTTACTGGCTTCTCACACGCCAGTTGTAACTACAATTTTATGTGCTTGACTCCTAGCTATATGCAAGTAGCTTTTATAAAAATAATACACATAAGATCCACGCTGAGGAAAAGATGTCGCTCCTTAAACTCAAAAGTATTAGGGTCCACGAGAAGATGGCGGCCATAGTAAGGCATTTTTCGGCAGAATGCGGGGGTCGAAAGTCTAGACTTTTGGCTTATTGGCTTCTCACACGCCAGTTGTAACTACAATTTTATAGTTGACTCCTAGTTATATGCAAGTAGCTTTTATAAAAATAATACACATAAGATCCACGCTGAGGAAAAGATGTCGCTCCTTAAACTCAAAAGTATTAAGGTCACGAGAAGATGGCGGCCATAGTAAGGCATTTTTCGGCAGAATGCGAGGGTCGAAAGTCTAGACTTTGGCTTACTGGCTTCCTGACGCCAGTTGTAACTACAATTTTATGTGCTTGACTCCTAGTTATATGCAAGTAGCTTTTATAAAAATAATACACATAAGATCCACGCTGAGGAAAAGATGTCGCTCCTTAAACTCAAAAGTATTAGGGTCCACGACAAGATGGCGGCCATAGTAAGGCATTTTTCGGCAGAATGCGAGGGTCGAAAGTCTAGACTTTGGCTTACTGGCTTACCTGACGCCAGTTGTAACTACAATTTTATAGTTGACTCCTAGTAGTAGCTTTTATAAAAATAATACACATAAGATCCACGCTGAGGAAAAGATGTCGCTCCTTAAAATCAAAAGTATTAGGGTCACGAGAAGATGGCGGCCATAGTAAGGCATTTTTCGGCAGAATGCGGGGTCGAAAGTCTAGACTTTTGGCTTACTGGCTTCTCACACGCCAGTTGTAACTACAATTATATGTGCTTGACTCCTAGTTATATGCAACTAGCATTTATAAAAATAATACACATAAGACCCACGCTGAGAAAAAGATGTCGCTCCTTAAACTCAAAAGTATTAGGGTCCACGACAAGATGGCGGCCACAGTAAGGCATTTTTCGGCAGAATGCGAGGGTCGAAAGTCTAGACTTTTGGCTTACTGGCTTCTCACACGCCAGTTGTAACTACAATTTTATAGTTGACTCCTAGTTATATGCAAGTAGCTTTTATAAAATAATACACATAAGATCCACGCTGAGGAAAAGATGTCGCTCCTTAAACTCAAAAGTATTAGGGTCCACGAGAAGATGGCGGCCATAGTAAGGCATTTTTCGGCAGAATGCGGGGGTCGAAAGTCTAGACTTTTGGCTTACTGGCTTACCTGACGCCAGTTGTAACTACAATTTTATAGTTGACTCCTAGTTATATGCAAGTAGCTTTTATAAAAATAATACACATAAGATCCACGCTGAGAAAAGATGTCGCTCCTTAAACTCAAAAGTATTAGGGTCCACGACAAGATGGCGGCCATAGTAAGGCATTTTTCGGCAGAATGCGAGGGTCGAAAGTCTAGACTTTTGGCTTACTGGCTTCTCACACGCCAGTTGTAACTACAATTTTATGTGCTTGACTCCTAGCTATATGCAAGTAGCTTTTATAATAATAATACACATAAGATCCACGCTGAGAAAAAGATGTCGCTCCTTAAACTCAAAAGTATTAGGGTCCACGACAAGATGGCGGCCACAGTAAGGCATTTTTCGGCAGAATGCGGGGTCGAAAGTCTAGACTTTTGGCTTACTGGCTTCTCACACGCCAGTTGTAACTACAATTTTATGTTCTTGACTCCTAGCTATATCCAAGTAGCTGAGGAAAAGATGTCGCTCCTTAAACTCAAAAGTATTAGGGTCCACGAGAAGATGGCGGCCATAGTAAGGCATTTTTGGGCAGAATGCGAGGGTCGAAAGTCTAGATTTTGGCTTACTGGCTTACCTGACGCCAGTTGTAACTACAATTTTATAGTTGACTCCTAGTAGTAGCTTTTATAAAAATAATACACATAAGATCCACGCTAAGGAAAAGATGTCGCTCCTTAAACTCAAAAGTATTAGGGTCCACGAGAAGATGGCGGCCATAGTAAGGCATTTTTCGGCAGAATGCGAGGGTCGAAAGTCTAGACTTTTGGCTTATTGGCTTCTCACACGCCAGTTGTAACTACAATTTTATAGTTGACTCCTAGTTATATGCAACTAGCTTTTATAAAAATAATACACATAAGATCCACGCTGAGGAAAAGATGTCGGTCCTTAAAATCAAAAGTATTAAGGTCATCGAGAAGATGGCGGCCATAGTAAGGCATTTTTCGGCAGAATGCGAGGGTCGAAAGTCTAGACTTTTGGCTTACTGGCTTACCTGACGCCAGTTGTAACTACAATTTTATGTGCTTGACTCCTAGTTATATGCAAGTAGCTTTTATAAAAATAATACACATAAGATCCACGCTGAGGAAAAGATGTCGCTCCTTAAACTCAAAAGTATTAGGGTCCACGACAAGATGGCGGCCACAGTAAGGCATTTTTCGGCAGAATGCGAGGGTCGAAAGTCTAGACTTTGGCTTACTGGCTTACCTGACGCCAGTTGTAACTACAATTTTATAGTTGACTCCTAGTAGTAGCTTTTATAAAATAATACACATAAGATCCACGCTAAGGAAAAGATGTCGCTCCTTAAACTCAAAAGTATTAGGGTCCACGAGAAGATGGCGGCCATAGTAAGGCATTTTTCGGCAGAATGCGAGGGTCGAAAGTCTAGACTTTGGCTTACTGGCTTACCTGACGCCAGTTGTAACTACAATTTTATAGTTGACTCCTAGTAGCAAGTAGCTTTTATAAAAATAATACACATAAGATCCACGCTAAGGAAAAGATGTCGCTCCTTAAACTCAAAAGTATTAAGGTCATCGAGAAGATGGCGGCCATAGTAAGGCATTTTTCGGCAGAATGCGAGGGTCGAAAGTCTAGACTTTTGGCTTATTGGCTTCTCACACGCCAGTTGTAACTACAATTTTATAGTTGACTCCTAGTTATATGCAACTAGCTTTTATAAAAATAATACACATAAGATCCACGCTGAGAAAAAGATGTCGCTCCTTAAACTCAAAAGTATTAGGGTCCACGACAAGATGGCGGCCACAGTAAGGCATTTTTCGGCAGAATGCGAGGGTCGAAAGTCTACTTTTGGCTTACTGGCTTCTCTCACGCCAGTTGTAACTACAATTTTATAGTTGACTCCTAGTTATATGCAAGTAGCTTTTATAAAAATAATACACATAAGATCCACGCTGAGGAAAAGATGTCGCTCCTTAAACTCAAAAGTATTAGGGTCCACGACAAGATGGCGGCCATAGTAAGGCATTTTTCGGCAGAATGCGGGGGTCGAAAGTCTAGACTTTGGCTTACTGGCTTCTCACACGCCAGTTGTAACTACAATTTTATGTGCTTGACTCCTAGCTATATGCAAGTAGCTTTTATAATAATATAATACACATAAGATCCACGCTGAGAAAAAGATGTCGCTCCTTAAACTCAAAAGTATTAGGGTCACGACAAGATGGCGGCCACAGTAAGGCATTTTTCGGCAGAATGCGAGGGTCGAAAGTCTAGACTTTTGGCTTACTGGCTTCTCACACGCCAGTTGTAACTACAATTTTATAGTTGACTCCTAGTTATATGCAAGTAGCTTTTATAAAAATAATACACATAAGATCCACGCTGAGGAAAAGATGTCGCTCCTTAAACTCAAAAGTATTAGGGTCCACGAGAAGATGGCGGCCATAGTAAGGCATTTTTCGGCAGAATGCGAGGGTCGAAAGTCTAGACTTTGGCTTACTGGCTTACCTGACGCCAGTTGTAACTACAATTTTATAGTTGACTCCTAGTTATATGCAAGTAGCTTTTATAAAAATAATACACATAAGATCCACGCTGAGGAAAAGATGTCGCTCCTTAAACTCAAAAGTATTAGGGTCCACGACAAGATGGCGGCCATAGTAAGGCATTTTTCGGCAGAATGCGAGGGTCGAAAGTCTAGACTTTTGGCTTACTGGCTTCTCACACGCCAGTTGTAACTAGAATTTTATGTGCTTGACTCCTAGCTATATGCAAGTAGCTTTTATAATAATAATACACATAAGATCCACGCTGAGAAAAAGATGTCGCTCCTTAAACTCAAAAGTATTAGGGTCCACGACAAGATGGCGGCCACAGTAAGGCATTTTTCGGCAGAATGCGGGGGTCGAAAGTCTAGACTTTTGGCTTACTGGCTTCTCACACGCCAGTTGTAACTACAATTTTATGTTCTTGACTCCTAGCTATATCAAGTAGCTGAGGAAAAGATGTCGCTCCTTAAACTCAAAAGTATTAGGGTCCACGAGAAGATGGCGGCCATAGTAAGGCATTTTTCGGCAGAATGCGAGGGTCGAAAGTCTAGATTTTGGCTTACTGGCTTACCTGACGCCAGTTGTAACTACAATTTTATAGTTGACTCCTAGTATATGCAAGCTTTTATAAAAATAATACACATAAGATCCACGCTAAGGAAAAGATGTCGGTCCTTAAAATCAAAAGTATTAGGGTCATCGAGAAGATGGCGGCCATAGTAAGGCATTTTTCGGCAGAATGCGAGGGTCGAAAGTCTAGACTTTTGGCTTACTGGCTTCTCACACGCCAGTTGTAACTACAATTTTATAGTTGACTCCTAGTTATATGCAAGTAGCTTTTATAAAAATAATACACATAAGACCACGCTGAGGAAAATATGTCGCTCCTTAAACTCAAAGTATTAGGGTCCACGACAAGATGGCGGCCATAGTAAGGCATTTTTCGGCAGAATGCGGGGGTCGAAAGTCTAGACTTTTGGCTTACTGGCTTCTCACACGCCAGTTGTAACTACAATTTTATGTGCTTGACTCCTAGCTATATGCAAGTAGCTGAGAAAAAGATGTCGCTCCTTAAACTCAAAAGTATTAGGGTGCACGAGAAGATGGCGGCCATAGTAAAGCATTTTTCGGCAGAATGCGAGGGTCGAAAGTCTAGACTTTGGCTTACTGGCTTACCTGACGCCAGTTGTAACTACAATTTTATCTGCTTGACTCCTAGTTATATGCAAGTAGCTTTTATAAAAATAATACACATAAGATCCACGCTAAGGAAAAGATGTCGGTCCTTAAAATCAAAAGTATTAAGGTCATCGAGAAGATGGCGGCCATAGTAAGGCATTTTTCGGCAGAATGCGAGGGTCGAAAGTCTAGACTTTTGGCTTACTGGCTTACCTGACGCCAGTTGTAACTACAATTTTATAGTTGACTCCTAGTTATATGCAAGTAGCTTTTATAAAAATAATACACATAAGACCCACGCTGAGGAAAATATGTCGCTCCTTAAACTCAAAAGTATTAGGGTCCACGACAAGATGGCGGCCATAGTAAGGCATTTTTCGGCAGAATGCGGGGGTCGAAAGTCTAGACTTTGGCTTACTGGCTTACCTGACGCCAGTTGTAACTACAATTTTATGTGCTTTACTCCTAGTTATATGCAAGTAGCTTTTATAAAAATAATACACATAAGATCCACGCTAAGGAAAAGATGTCGCTCCTTAAACTCAAAAGTATTAGGGTCACGAGAAGATGGCGGCCATAGTAAGGCATTTTTCGGCAGAATGCGAGGGTCGAAAGTCTAGACTTTGGCTTACTGGCTTACCTGACGACAGTTGTAACTACAATTTTATTGCTTGACTCCTAGTTATATGCAAGTAGCTTTTATAAAAATAATACACATAAGATCCACGCTAAGGAAAAGATGTCGCTCCTTAAAATCAAAAGTATTAAGGTCATCGAGAAGATGGCGGCCATAGTAAGGCATTTTTCGGCAGAATGCGAGGGTCGAAAGTCTAGACTTTTGGCTTACTGGCTTCTCACACGCCAGTTGTAACTACAATTTTATAGTTGACTCCTAGTTATATGCAAGTAGCTTTTATAAAAATAATACACATAAGATCCACGCTGAGGAAAAGATGTCGCTCCTTAAACTCCAAAGTATTAGGGTCCACGACAAGATGGCGGCCACAGTAAGGCATTTTTCGGCAGAATGCGGGGGTCGAAAGTCTAGACTTTGGCTTACTGGCTTCCCTGACGCCAGTTGTAACTACAATTTTATGTGCTTGACTCCTAGCTATATGCAAGTAGCTTTTATAATAATAATGCACATAAGATCCACGTTGAGAAAAAGATGTCGCTCCTTAAACTCAAAAGTATTAGGGTCCACGACAAGATGGCGGCCACAGTAAGGCATTTTTCGGCAGAATGCGGGGGTCGAAAGTCTAGACTTTGGCTTACTGGCTTCCTGACGCCAGTTGTAACTACAATTTTATAGTTGACTCCTAGTGTAGCTTTTATAAAAATAATACACATAAGATCCACGCTGAGGAAAAGATGTCGGTCCTTAAAATCAAAAGTATTAGGGTCATCGAGAAGATGGCGGCCATAGTAAGGCATTTTTCGGCAGAATGCGAGGGTCGAAAGTCTAGACTTTTGGCTTACTGGCTTCTCACACGCCAGTTGTAACTACAATTTTATAGTTGACTCCTAGTTATATGCAAGTAGCTTTTATAAAAATAATACACATAAGATCCACGCTGAGGAAAAGATGTCGCTCCTTAAACTCAAAAGTATTAGGGTCCACGACAAGATGGCGGCCACAGTAAGGCATTTTTCGGCAGAATGCGGGGGTCGAAAGTCTAGACTTTTGGCTTACTGGCTTCTCACACGCCAGTTGTAACTACAATTTTATGTGCTTGACTCCTAGCTATATACAAGTAGCTGAGAAAAAGATGTCGCTCCTTAAACTCAAAAGTATTAGGGTCCACGAGAAGATGGCGGCCATAGTAAGGCATTTTTCGGCAGAATGCGGGGTCGAAAGTCTAGACTTTTGGCTTACTGGCTTACCTGACGCCAGTTGTAACTACAATTTTATGTGCTTGACTCCTAGTTATATGCAAGTAGCTTTTATAAAAATAATACACATAAGATCCACGCTGAGGAAAAGATGTCGCTCCTTAAAATCAAAAGTATTAAGGTCATCGAGAAGATGGCGGCCATAGTAAGGCATTTTTCGGCAGAATGCGAGGGTCGAAAGTCTAGACTTTTGGCTTACTGGCTTACCTGACGACAGTTGTAACTACAATTTTATAGTTGACTCCTAGTTATATGCAAGTAGCTTTTATAAAAATAATACACATAAGATCCACGCTGAGGAAAAGATGTCGCTCCTTAAACTCAAAAGTATTAGGGTCCACGAGAAGATGGCGGCCATAGTAAGGCATTTTTCGGCAGAATGCGGGGTCGAAAGTCTAGACTTTGGCTTACTGGCTTACCTGACGCCAGTTGTAACTACAATTTTATCTGCTTGACTCCTAGTTATATGCAAGTAGCTTTTATAAAAATAATACACATAAGATCCACGCTAAGGAAAAGATGTCGCTCCTTAAAATCAAAAGTATTAGGGTCCACGAGAAGATGGCGGCCATAGTAAGGCATTTTTCGGCAGAATGCGAGGGTCGAAAGTCTAGACTTTGGCTTACTGGCTTACCTGACGCCAGTTGTAACTACAATTTTATCTGCTTGACTCCTAGTTATATGCAAGTAGCTTTTATAAAAATAATACACATAAGATCCACGCTAAGGAAAAGATGTCGCTCCTTAAAATCAAAAGTATTAAGGTCATCGAGAAGATGGCGGCCATAGTAAGGCATTTTTCGGCAGAATGCGAGGGTCGAAAGTCTAGACTTTTGGCTTACTGGCTTCTCACACGCCAGTTGTAACTACAATTTTATAGTTGACTCCTAGTTATATGCAAGTAGCTTTTATAAAAATAATACACATAAGATCCACGCTGAGGAAAAGATGTCGCTCCTTAAACTCAAAAGTATTAGGGTCCACGACAAGATGGCGGCCACAGTAAGGCATTTTTCGGCAGAATGCGGGGGTCGAAAGTCTAGACTTTTGGCTTACTGGCTTCTCACACGCCAGTTGTAACTACAATTTTATGTGCTTGACTCCTAGCTATATGCAAGTAGCTTTTATAAAAATAATACACATAAGATCCACGCTGAGAAAAGATGTCGCTCCTTAAACTCAAAAGTATTAGGGTCCACGACAAGATGGCGGCCACAGTAAGGCATTTTTCGGCAGAATGCGGGGGTCGAAAGTCTAGACTTTGGCTTACTGGCTTACCTGACGCCAGTTGTAACTACAATTTTATAGTTGACTCCTAGTAGTAGCTTTTATAAAATAATACACATAAGATCCACGCTGAGGAAAAGATGTCGCTCCTTAAAATCAAAAGTATTAAGGTCATCGAGAAGATGGCGGCCATAGTAAGGCATTTTTCGGCAGAATGCGAGGGTCGAAAGTCTAGACTTTGGCTTACTGGCTTACCTGACGCCAGTTGTAACTACAATTTTATAGTTGACTCCTAGTTATATGCAAGTAGCTTTTATAAAAATAATACACATAAGATCCACGCTGAGGAAAAGATGTCGCTCCTTAAACTCAAAAGTATTAGGGTCCACGAGAAGATGGCGGCCATAGTAAGGCATTTTTTCGGCAGAATGCGAGGGTCGAAAGTCTAGACTTTGGCTTACTGGCTTACTGACGCCAGTTGTAACTACAATTTTATGTGCTTGACTCCTAGTTATATGCAAGTAGCTTTTATAAAAATAATACACATAAGATCCACGCTAGGAAAAGATGTCGCTCCTTAAAATCAAAAGTATTAAGGTCCACGAGAAGATGGCGGCCATAGTAAGGCATTTTTCGGCAGAATGCGAGGGTCGAAAGTCTAGACTTTGGCTTACTGGCTTACCTGACGCCAGTTGTAACTACAATTTTATGTGCTTGACTCCTAGTTATATGCAAGTAGCTTTTATAAAAATAATACACATAAGATCCACGCTAAGGAAAAGATGTCGCTCCTTAAACTCAAAAGTATTAGGGTCCACGAAGAAGATGGCGGCCATAGTAAGGCATTTTTCGGCAGAATGCGAGGTCGAAAGTCTAGACTTTTGGCTTACTGGCTTCTCACACGCCAGTTGTAACTACAATTTTATGTTGACTCCTAGTTATATGCAAGTAGCTTTTATAAAAATAATACACATAAGATCCACGCTGAGGAAAAGATGTCGCTCCTTAAACTCAAAAGTATTAGGGTCCACGACAAGATGGCGGCCATAGTAAGGCATTTTTCGGCAGAATGCGGGGTCGAAAGTCTAGACTTTTGGCTTACTGGCTTCTCACACGCCAGTTGTAACTACAATTTTATGTGCTTGACTCCTAGCTATATGCAAGTAGCTTTTATAAAAATAATACACATAAGATCCACGCTGAGGAAAAGATGTCGCTCCTTAAACTCAAAGTATTAGGGTCCACGACAAGATGGCGGCCATAGTAAGGCATTTTTCGGCAGAATGCGGGGGTCGAAAGTCTAGACTTTTGGCTTACTGGCTTCTCACACGCCAGTTGTAACTACAATTTTATAGTTGACTCCTAGTTATATGCAAGTAGCTTTTATAAAAATAATACACATAAGATCCACGCTGAGGAAAAGATGTCGCTCCTTAAACTCAAAAGTATTAGGTCACGAGAAGATGGCGGCCATAGTAAGGCATTTTTCGGCAGAATGCGAGGGTCGAAAGTCTAGACTTTGGCTTACTGGCTTCCTCACGCCAGTTGTAACTACAATTTTATGTGCTTGACTCCTAGTTATATGCAAGTAGCTTTTATAAAAATAATACACATAAGATCCACGCTGAGGAAAAGATGTCGCTCCTTAAACTCAAAAGTATTAGGGTCCACGACAGATGGCGGCCACAGTAAGGCATTTTTCGGCAGAATGCGGGGGTCGAAAGTCTAGACTTTTGGCTTACTGGCTTACCTGCGCCAGTTGTAACTACAATTTTATGTGTTGACTCCTAGTAGTAGCTTTTTATAAAAATAATACACATAAGATCCACGCTAAGGAAAAGATGTCGCTCCTTAAACTCAAAAGTATTAGGGTCCACGAGAAGATGGCGGCCATAGTAAGGCATTTTTCGGCAGAATGCGAGGGTCGAAAGTCTAGACTTTTGGCTTATTGGCTTCTCA